>NW_024583101.1:144412-145429 GCF_018398535.1 Haplochromis burtoni | reverse complement strand
GTGTGTGTGCGTGTGTGTGTGTGTGTGCAGAAACCTGAGCGACGTGTTCAGTGATGTGAAGGACCTGGTTCTGCAGGACATCGACCGTTACTTCACCTCCTCTGACTGCCGGCAGTTCAACCGCTCCGAGTCTCTCAGGTGAGTCTGACTGTGTTAGGATCTCCACGCTCGCGCTGTGGCTCACGCTGATGTGAGGAGCTGCAGCTGTATTTAAACCTTCCTGCTTCTGTTTCTTTGCTTCTTCTGAATCTTGCAGGCTGGCGGACGAGCTGAGAGGATGGGTCCATCGACACCAGATCGATCGCAAGAAGTCCGGAAAGCCGAAGATGGCCAAGAAGGCCAAAGTCGCCCAGGTGAGGAGTCGTCTTCATCTCCCAGAGTTTTAATCCTTTAATGGAGAACAGTAGTTGGTCTTCAGCTCACTGGGATCTGTGGTTTGTGTCACTTGTCTCGTTCTGCAGCAGAAAGCTCAGCAGAGGAAAACCAACTTCTCCAGATATCTGCCGATCCAGACTCACCGCTCCATAGAAAGGTACGACGCGCTCTTCATCGCCGAGCGCAGACCTGCTGATGGTGCAGCAGTCAGCCTCAGCAAGTCAGACAGGAAGTGACATACATGACCATCGTTTAAAGACTCTTTAAAAACATCCAAAGCTTAAATCGCTGAATGTTTCTGTGCTGCTGAAACTCAGTTATAAAATATTTGTGCTGATTGTTTAAAAAAGCTGGGATAGGCTCCAGCGCCCCCCCGCGACCCTGAAAAGGATAAGCGGAAACGAATGGATGGATGGATGTTTAAAAAAACAACTTTTATTATAACGTGAGCTCATTTCAGCTGAGAGATATTTTTGCTGTGTTGTTGCATTAATGTTGGTTACTGTCCAGCCTGATGAGTCTCTCCCTGCTGCAGTCAGCTGCAGGTGCTTCCTGGTCCTGAGGTCACCTACAGCGACTTCCTGGACGCCATCGACCGCAGAGAGGACACGTTCTACGTGGTCTCGTTCAGACGGGTATGAC
>NW_024583101.1:141385-142466 GCF_018398535.1 Haplochromis burtoni | reverse complement strand
GGGCCAGTTTATCCTCTGTGTGGAAAAATAAAAAGCTGCTTTGGCCACTCCCCTTTAACCTTTCTTTTGAATTTTGGGTGGGGCTTCTGTGGCTGAGATGACCATATTAGGGATGCTTTCTTTGTGACATCATCCAGAGCCACAAGGAGAAAAAAACTGCTGAAATTTTCCATTTGAGCTCCTGGATCATAGGACGATTGTCCATTAGTGCACATATGCTTGTGTTTACCACGAGCACGGAGGGCGGGGCAAGAGACCTGGCGGATGAAAGCAACCCCCAAATGTACAGAATGGCTCCGCCCCGCTGAGCCGACGGTGTGATTTGTTTTTGAGTATGTACAAAATTTTCAATCGTTTAAAAAGTTTAAAGCGCCCAAGTTTCACCCATCAGGGTCACGTTTGCTCAGCATTATGGGAAATGTAGTATCTGCAGCCTTTCTTACAGTGAACATGTGGGAAAACCTCCTGTGTTAATGTCGTTTCACTTCATGGTGTTTTCCTTTTATACTGATGTTACTCTTCATGTGTGCAGAGAGGAACGTGGAGGATATGAAGGTAAACTTTTCCTTTTAATGGTGGTTTGAGTTTTAAAACACTGATGGAGCAGAAAAACGAGATTTGTCAGCTGCTCGTTGGTTCTTTCACACACAGTCGGCTCATGTTTCACTTCCTGGTTTCTGTAATCTGAAAACGCACTGAAAGCTGTTACTGAACCTTTGGGGTGCTTGTTGATCAGCTGACATTATGACATCATGCATTTAGATGAATCCTCAGGAAATGTTCTGGTTTGTGTCTGTTCATCACAAGAATGACGTTTGAATTCTAAATGTGGTGCAAACGTAGTTTTATTCAAAACTCCGACCTTTGACCCGCTTTAAGAGCCACCGTCTGCTCTGCAGCCTGTTCTTGTACAAACCAGATTGTGAGCTCGCTGAAGCTGCACATATGAAAATGTAAACTGTCCTTTTTTATGTAAAGGGAATAAAATCATGAATGTGTAAATATTTCACAGGCTCCTGCTGATTGGTCGCTGCCTTCATGTTAGCAGGAAATGACGGCTGAAGGTTCAGAGCTGCGAGCT
>NW_024583101.1:137053-140626 GCF_018398535.1 Haplochromis burtoni | reverse complement strand
TGACCTGCTGTGATGTTTAGTTTCGCCTCAGTTTCAGAGACCAAAACTCAAAATGTGTCAGTTTGATGGTCCGTTAATGTGAAAAACTACAGATGGAAGAATCTGAAGACATAAAGATAAAATATTTTTAAGCTTCCCTCTAAATTCAGATCTAATACCTGGGTCGTGTTTGTGGTTTACTGTACAGCTGCGTGTTTCCTCATGACGGTCCGTGGAATAGATGCTGAGCACTTCAGCGTGCTGATGCTTCAGGCTTATCTGGCACGCAGTCCCAGCGTGGATGTTTATTTGCTCGTTCAGTGAGACGCTGTGTTTATAATGGAAAATCGTCCACATATACGCATATACGGCTCCCTGTTACAGGATAATCAGGACAAACTAATTCTTTATTCTTTAAGACGTTTCCTGACTGGCTGTAAACAGATAATGCTCGTAATTACCAGCCTGTTAAAAAACAAACAGCAATTAAAGGAGTAAAAGGAGAATTTACTGGCTCGGGGTGACGTCAGCAGCCGTAGCCTGTTTGTTAGCAGTGTTTGTGTGGGAGACAGTTGTGTGACGCAGTAGTCGCACACAGCTGAAGGAGAAGCTGTTTTGGTGGAACTCTGCTGTGTGAGGTCGACTTTGGGCCGGCCGTCCAGACGGAAGTCTTCACAAAACATCATCCAATCCTGAGCCACGCTCGGTCAGTGGACGTGACCGAGCGTAAAAGCAAAGAATCGAGCACGTGGAAGCATCCAGCCGTGAACCAAACACCAGTCATGTTTATAACCACATTTTAAAGACGTTTCTGCAGGACTGAGGCTCAGTGAAAGCTGTTGGTGATGTCGCAGAGCTCTGTGTGTGCGCTGCTGTTAAACAGCTGTTTAGTTTTGTTTCTGACATTTGGGGCGGAGCTCTGTGAAGAGCCGAAGCTTTAGCACCACGTCCACAACGCAAATAAACAACTGTCAGAGCCGCGGGCACAAAGTACGACTCTTTATACCAGCACAGCTGCTTTCTTCTCCAAACGTCTGAGAGGGAAGCGCCTGCATACGCATCAGGTAGGCTGTGAACACACCTGCGGCCACACCTGTCAGGCAGCAGTTTACACCTCCAGCAGAGCGTCCCGGGCTGCCAGCTCTGGACTCGACCCTCAAACAGAAGCTTTTGTCTGTAACTGAGACGTGCTGGCGTGAACGTAGACCGGGAGGAGCAGCAGTCCTGACATGAAACAGGCTGCAAAAATCATTAAGGCCACAAACACATTGAGACTGTGAAGGTTTGAAGATGAGCCCTGACCTTCCTCCTCATTCAAAGTGCTGTTTGTAAAACTCTGTGCACCAGATTTCATTCAGTCTGATCCTTGTCTGCGCTCTGAGATCACGGGTCTACATCCCATCACAGCTGCCGGCCTCAGACGGAGCAGCTTAACAGTCGCTCGTATAAACCGCAGAGCACAGTTTGTCTCGTCCTGAGTGAAAGTCTTTTATAGACGGAGCGAGGCCGGAGACGCCAGGACAGACGTGTTTTAGTGTCGGCGCGAGTGACGTCTTCGTCCATCTCCGAGGCTTCAGATGAAAAACTCATCAGGCTACCAGCAAGACGACAGTTCGGTGTCCCGAGTTTCCGAGTCCATCGCGAGTGTTTCCAGCGAGCAATAATATGAAGGTCAGCGAGAGGAACGAAGCGAGGAGGGAATGAAAACACACGGCAGTTTGTTTTATGAGGGACTCCTGCAAACCTCCAGGACGTGCACACGGCGTCACGAGATGACATCGACCCCGTGGTGCTGACGGCCCGAGGCCCGGCGTTCTGCCCGTCGCAGCAGGTGTCTCACCTGCCAGAGACGCCAAAGACGAGCCGAGCTCACGGTCTCTGGCTGCGATTTAAAGGAGGGGAGGAAAGAGAAGTGCAGTGGAAACAAGGCGGCGAGTGTCTGGCAGCTGACGCGTGTAAATCGGTGCTAATCTGGTCCTGCGGCTTTAAAGAGGAAAGTCGTATTTTCTCTTTGCCTGCCTCGCAGAACAAAATCATCAGAGTCCGTCTGCAGGAGGCTGAACGTAACTGCACAGTAATCCAGACCAGACCTGGAAGTGTGCAGAAGCTTCAGCATCGACCAAACACCAACCAGTCCACATAAAACACCATCAGATTGAAATAATAATGATTTAGGATACGCGGGGAGTCTTTTGATGCTTCCTGCATCGTGTCATGGTTCAGTCATCGTGTTTCTCTGAACCTCACAAAGTGTGTTTTGTTGCCTAAACCTTTATAGAACCACTAGGATCTCTGAGTGTTTCCCAGGTGGGCGTGGCTCTCCTCCCGTCGGGGGGCCGGGCACACCTGTGCTCCATCAGCTCACAATCAGAGCCAGTATTTAAGGAGCAGCTGCAGCAGCCTCTCCTCAGCAGACTGCCTGCTGCTTTCTGATGGTAGCGTTTGTGCGCCGTGTCGTTATCTCGATGTCTTGCCTCTCCTGTGCTGACCTTGTTGTCTGCAGGTTACCTTGGCCTGGGCTCAGAATCCACTATGTTACCTGTTTCGCTCACCTGGTTCCTCGTTGCCTTTTTCGTCCCTCGTCGTGGCTCGTGTCTGAACCTGACCTTCAGTTTTGCACGAGCCTGGCCTCCTGGACTCCCTGGACTCTCAGACCCTGGACGGATTCACCCCGAGCATCCTTCCCCTTGACAGGACCAGTGCTCCCCGTTCCCCAGTAAGTTATCACGTGTCACTCCTACTAATACACCTGCTCAATTATCAGCTGACCCCGGTGGATCCACAGAGGTGCCTGTTCTCTCTCTGCGATCACCTGATGCTCCAAACATTTGTGTTGTAAAGCTTTGAGTCCAGGTGTTACTACGGCCGGCGTGGACCTCGGTGTTTGTAGCTGATGGTCACGCCGGCACGTGCGTGCATCCATGTGGGCAAACGTCATCGATGATTTCACAGCTTCTGTTTCCTGCCAGCAGCGACGACACTATGAAGTCATCCAGCTGTTGTTGTTTTCTGGGTAATCTGAAGCCTGGGCCGGCGCTGGAAACTCTGTCGTTGTTTTGATCGCTCGGTTTAATCAGTGTGGACGTAACTCGATCTAATTTTCACCCACAGTGGACGTAAATCCAGATGTGGTTTGGTTTTCTGATGATGATGATGATGAAGTAGGAGGAAGGAGCAGCTCTGGCAGTTCGAGCTGCAGTGGAAAAATAAAAAAGGAGACGAGGATTTTATTTGACGGTAATCTGCAGAGCCGCACGCTCGTCCTCTGGAAACGTCCTCCCAATTCTGGTGGCGATGCGTGAGGCGCTGCTGCTGATTGGAGCGTTTAATACGAGCAGATGAAAAGACCGGAATCGTAGCGGGATGGGTCGAGTTTAGCCCGGAGCCGGGCCCACGGGATGGAGACGTTTATTCCAGCCTGAAAAACGGCGTCATGATGGAAACGAGCAGCTGCTACACGATGACTCAGAGTGAAAGTCGCAGTGAATCAGGGGTTCTGGGAGAAGCTGGCAAGCATTTGTCCTAAAGTAGAGACAGATGAGACAAACTGGGAATACTGGGAATATGAATCTGTGACATCAGCTTCCTCTGTGG
>NW_024583101.1:108608-136236 GCF_018398535.1 Haplochromis burtoni | reverse complement strand
TCTGCTTTACCTGCTCCTCCACAGTCTCAGCCGTGCTGTGGTTTCCAGGCAGCAGTGGGCTCTGATGGGCTCAGAGGAGCCGTTAACAGCCGTGTTTCCTGTGGAGGTGCAGGGAGCTTTAGCTCAGCCAGATGTTTAGGTTGCACCGATGGCTTTTACAGCTGTGAGGGAAATATGCTAATGTGACCCAGCGTCCTGCTGACTTCTGTGTGTTTCTCTTTAGTTTAACATAACTCTGCTTTTTTCTCCCGGCACACACAACAGCTCAGCTCTTTCTGTTTCATGCTCTGCAGCATCAAGTGAATCTGAGTTTCCGAGTCTGTGAAAATCTAACTGGCCTCTCCAGCTGGAGGCTCGTTGCTTTATTTTTATTATAAATATACAAGAAATCTGAAGACGTGGAAGTTTGCGTTTCTTCATCACATCACTGTAATTCCTGGTTCCCTCTGCTGCACCTGTGATTCCCCGGCTGGGTCCACTCCCACTAACCAGCCCTGTGTGTATTTGTAGTGATGTCTTCACTGAGGTCACTGTCAGAGCATCTGTTTAGACCCACTGTGGACTGGGATGTGGTGACTGTGGAGTCTGATTACAGTGATGGCTGTGGTGTGTGATGCTGCTGCAGGGCTGGACGTGGTCAGTAGCTGTGCTCAGGTATCCTGTGGTGTTTAAACAACGCTCAGTCGGTGCTGATGATGCAGAGTGGGTCTCCACACCATCAGCCTGACACACAGCAGGGCTGCTTCAAACGGACTCATCAGCTCAGGCAACATTTTCTCCAAACTCGACCAGTTTCCAGATGTTAGCCGCCAGGAGCAGCAGCTGGTGTGGTTTTGTCCCACCTGCTCCACAGTCTGACACGCTGCATGGTCAGACGTGTCCGTCTGCATGCCTCGGCTGTAACGCTGATTATCTGAGTTACTTTTACCTTCGCAGCCTGAATTTTTCCCCGTCAGCATATTTGGCAGCATCATAATACACTGTTTCTATAACATGACTGAAAACCATTAAATGTTCTTCCTGCTGGATGCAAATATTTGATCTTAGCACAGAGCACAAGGTGCCGTCTCAGAGCCTTACCTGGGGACTCCCGGTCAGCCGGAGCAAACAGAGCGCCGTGCTGAGCAGAAGAATTTATCACATCATAAATCCATGTTTATGAAACTGTCCAGGCAGGACGGAGAGCCAGTTGGCCGCCAGTCAACGTGCCTCGGAGCAGGAAGCAGATTCAGGAGTTGCAGCTGCAAAGCTGGAGCTTAGATTTAGTTCCACTGGGTCGACCCTCCAAACCACACAACGGGGAACCGAGTAAATGCACACAAACAAACCGCCTTGTGTTAATCTGTCCACAGAACACGGGTCCAAAACAGCTGATTCACGTCCCACCTACAGGTTTTTACTTGTAAACAAAGTCAAGTATTAACTGGACCCTTCACAATGAATGAGGCCGACGAACGCAGCTCCCAGCACCGCCGACTGTTTGATATACTGATGACTCTGGATGTTAAAGGAATGATACGTCTGCAAATAAGGTGGGAATACCCACTGTGATTATACCCACTGTGATTATACCCACTGTGATTATAACCGCTGTGATTCCACCCGCTGTGATTCTGGACTCTGCATCTGTCTCAACGTCTTTATTTGAAGCCAGGTGTGACGATACGAGGACAACAGAGTGGGTTTATATGCTAATGTTAGCATGCTGCACCAATAACGTGTATGGATGAACCCACAGACACACACATGTGCTAAAGTATGCTAACACAAGGTCACTACATTGTTATAATGTTATTATTACCTCGCGTGACTCTGTCGGTCTCTGGATCAGGGCAGCAGCTTCACACGACCTCGTTTCACACAACACGCATAAATGGGAAAAACTCCAGGCTGAAAAGAATCAAATATTCTTGAACCAACAACAACAACAAAGCTCTTTTTGAGCCCAAAGATCTTTTTAGCTTTGACTGCATGGAGCCGTTTCCTCCTCACAGGCTCTTTAATGTTGTCTGCAGGGCTTCATCATTCGTCCAACAGATGAAGTAAATATTAGTCATCAGGCTGTTTCCTTTTCAACATTTACTCAGCCTCAGTTCATCCCCTTCAGTCAGCAGAGGTTCTGTTTGCTGCACCTTTGGCTCAGGCTGCAGGCAGGGCGGCACAGAGACTCGCTGTGATGAAGGAATGAAGCTGAGTTTGTCTACCTGAGACCGGCTCCTGAAACCACATCCCACAGACGCCGTGTTAGCGTGTGAAAGTAAGATGTTCACAGCCCGGAGCAGAAACAGGCCCCTCTGTGCGTGCAGATGCAGACTGATGAGGTTATGGAAGCAGCGTTCTACCTGAGACCGGGTTACCCGGCCGCTCAGCGCGCCGTCGTCTGACTCCAGCACATCAACATGGAAGCAAACAGTGAAACGCTGCGGGTTCAGAAACAGCTGTTTCATGGTTCTGACTCAATGACGTTAAATACTTTTAAACACTCAGAGGGAAGGAAGGAAGATGGGAGCTGCTATCAGCTGGTTGGTGATGGGTCAGCGCCTCAGGCGTGTGGTCGCGTGTATATTTTAAAGAAAACAAATCTTTTGTGTCATCTTTGACAAATCTGAGGAAAGTTTACACAAACAGAAACGTGACAGAGCTCCAGACGCTGTAACTGAATTATTCCCATAACAAACATCAACATGAAACATCCTGTTTGGATTCAAACGAGTGGCTTCACTGTGAATGTGAAGTACGGGGTGGGACTGTGGAGCGAGATGTTTACCTAGCCCGACAGAAAAGACTGACCTCAGAAAGAACGTGAGCTCCTCCACATTTTAGAAAGCCCCGCAGTCTGGAGCTCATGTGAAGCCATATTTGTGCTCTGAGATTAAGTCGAACCACATGGACCTGCCGGGACTGACACACGAAGCCAGAGGCGTCCGAGTCAGACGCTCAGTGTCGGGTTAATGATGTTTGCTTAGCTCGTGGCTGCTGTTTGTTCCGGGCTCTCCGCGATGTGTTCGTGCGCAGTGAGACGATCCGTAAAACACATCCTCAAACACGCCGAGCATCATCCGACGGGCTGGGGGTCAAATCTGATTCGGCACATAACGTTGGTCTGTAACACAAACAGGAAGTCCTTACATCAGACAGGATTACTGTGAGCGCTCAGGCTTTATCCGTCTGTCCTGGGTTATGTTACAAATGAGACGCTAATCACTAAACGACTCTAACTGATCGTCTTTGACACAAGGTGAGGACATTCATAATAAAACTGGATATCAGAGCAGGAGTTGTTACATTCGTGACTCTCACAGGATGAAGCTCTGCTGTAGTTTCTATGTATTCATGTAAGTCCATCAGATTTCCCTCCATCACCACACACAGCTGATCACATCCCGGAGAAAGAAAAAGCTCGGCTCCAGATGGGATTTCATTTGCAGGTGTAATTATTACTGTGAACATAAGGCTGAGAACGTGCCTGGGACTGGATCACAGTCACAGGGCAGATGGCGTTCAAACCCGTCTGCTGTTCTTACACGAATGCTGCTAAACAGGCCGAGAGGAGAGAAACCAGGAAATTCTTTTGCCAAAATGCAATCTTGAAACCATCGGCTGACATCTGCTGACGATTTAGCTCTTTGTGACCTTTTCTCATCTGCATCAGCAAACGGTAACCAGCAAACATTAAAGGATTAAAGTCGGCCGGGCGTCTCCTGACTCTGGCTAAAACCTGCTCGCTGTCCTCAGAGGCTAACGCCATGTGGACAGGCTAACGTAGAAGATGGTCCAGCTTCAGGTGGCCCACAACTGTCAGCCTCCCAGTGAAGCTCCAGAACATTGGAGAGAGTCCCGGATGGTCTGTGAGTTTGGACCGTCTGCAGGTGCTCTGTGAACTGAAAAAGGCGTAAGACTGCAGGCGTCCCCAACTGTAGGGTAGATGATGGGGGGCGAGACCTCGGTCCGTGCTGCAGACGATACATTAGAATAGCCGTTGGTGGACTCTGATCTCTGCCCAACATCATCGGCTCCTCATAATTTATGTAAAATGAATTTTGAGATTTTCTCTTCCTCTTTCGTTCCTCAAACCGTGACAGGAAGCAGCTAAAATGAGATTTAACACCTGGAGGCCTGAACTCAGCTGGAACTGGGTGGAGTCTGACGGGTGAGTCGGTGCAGCATCTGTGGCGATGCTGAATCTGTTTCCTGCCTTCACCTCTGCTCATCAGCTGTGAGCAGTGAGTGAATAAGATCATCGGTAAACCAAATGATGTCCGAGCTCTTCATTAAGCTACATGTACTCTGCCAGCTGTGCAGCTGTGTGTCTGCTAAAGGTGATGAAGACGGATGCACGTACAAACTTTGTCAGCTTTTTAAAAATGGTGTTTGTTACAGGTCGCTGCTTTCTTGAGAAATGAAGACGAAGAAACGATGACATGATGAGAAGCAGTTTCTACACGTTAATGATGTTTGAACCAGGACAAACATCTGCAGCAGACTGAACCTATCAATGCATTTGTGTTTGTGGAGCAGTAAAGTGTTTATAGTGAACGATAAAATGAAGTTTTACTTTTCCACACACAGAGCTGTTTAATGCAGAGTACGGTGCTACTTACTGCACACTCCTCTGTTAAGCTGCTGCCTGAGTTGAAGCCTGTGGCCGCGGTTCAGTGACGTCTGCGTGTAACATCAGGAAGAGCTGCTGCAGAGGGACTTCAATGTGTGTCAGCACCGTTTCAGGTGCACCGGCGGCTGCAGCACATCTGCATACTCCTGATGTTTGACCTCAAACAGGACCAGAGCAAACGTAAAGTGTCCCTGCAGGCTTCTGCACAGCATCGCGCAGAGAGGAGCCGAGTCCTGGGTGATGGCGAGGATGATGAAGGTGCTGCTGGACCTGCATGACATCATTTCTCTCTACAGCGTGCCTCCAGTTAAAGATTCAGTTACCGAATCCCCCGACGATAAACGAAACCAGCATCACAGATGTGAGCTGAGGAGCTGCTGGCTGCAGCAAACAGAAGCACCGTTGTGTTTTTAACGAGCGCTCGTCACACGACGGCTGCGTTTCACGTTTGGATCGCACACTGGAAGCATTTGGGACGTCCGGCATCACTCTCACATGTTTTTATCCTTTTCCTTGCTGAGTCCGTGTCATAGTCAGAACGATAGATCAAGGATCACCACAGCAACGTTTTTCCATATCAGCGTGGAAAACGTTGCTGTTCCTCACATGAATTTACCAAAGTGTGAAAGACTGAAGAGCATCTGTTTTGGTTTGTCGTGAAAACGACGGCAGGCTTTTGTAGTTTGCATGATGAGACTAATTTTTATTTTCTTAGCACGATGTTGAGTTTAGTTATTATTTTTATTACGTCGATATTTGATTGTTCAGGTTAAATGTTTGGTTTTAAATATCAAATGTAGAAACGTCTCGATCACAGACAGTCAGGAAAACTGCACGTGTTCAAACATCCTGTTACTATAATAAATCTTTCTCTACAACAGGAACTTTATGATAAGTGTTATTCTCACTGTGACTGTAGCAGAGGTCAGAGGTCAAACATGCATAGGCTTTTATCGGTTTTGGACCGTTGACCTTGGCGAGCTCGGTGGATGCGAGCCAAATATTATTGGATGGTTGCCATGACTCCTCGCTGCACCGCTGCCAGACACGTAGAGTTATTACAGATGATAAGAAGCTGTTATTACTTTGTTATTGCTTTTCTCTCTGTCGCTCCTCGCTGCTCGGATGTTTGCGACTCTGCATAATTCAGATTCTCTTTCTCATTTACGTCGGAATATTTGGGATTTCACGGAGGACTTTCCTCCTCCACGCGGGCACAATGGCTGCTTTCAGCTTCCGTGGGAACACGTCTGTCTCCCAGACGTGACTTTTCATTTTTCCTGACAGTGACGTGAATTTTCTTTGCCCTGTCATATTTACATCTGCAAACACTTTAAACACCAGATGAAGCGTGTTTGGCTTCGTGTGTCTCTGTGGTTAATATCCATCGTTGTCTCGCTCGGAGGTCTTTGAGTTTCGTGTGGATTTGACTCCCTGTGGGTTATCTTCAGCCTCAGTGGGGTTACAGAGTGACATGTATCATGTCATGGTTTGCCTCGCTGTAGTTATTTTGTGTCTGTTCGATAGAGTTTTTAGGGCGACGTGTTCAGACCCTATAATGGAGGCTGGGGCCCTGGGCCCCCGGGGGCCTATAGAGCTGTAGTCGCCTGGATCGTGGTGTGAGGAGAATCGAACACTGCGTCACCGGCTTCGGACCGTACGGGGCGAATGGTCTGGAGGCTGCAGACGGCTGACAGCGCTCTGTGTGTCTGTGACATATGAGCAAGCTCGCAGGCATCTGTGCCGGCCTACAGCGAGGCTTTTCCCACGGCGTTACTCGGCCCAAACAAAGGCTGCCGCCGACGCTGGAGCGCGTCCAGCTCCACCATCTAACCTCATATTTCTGGGACACATTCAACCTTTCACAATGAAATATTTCCTTCACAGCAGCACGAGAGGCGGGTGAAGGCAGACGGAAAACCCCGAGCCTTTGAGTCACCCGCCTGTCCGTCTGCTTTTCAGTTATTTTAAGATAAAAGCAAAGATTTTTCATAAAGACATGAATGAAACTGTGGTTTTAAAGCTCCATCTGTCTGTCAGAGGTGGAGGCTTCCTCCACGTCTCTGTCCTTCAGCCTTTTTTTGAGATGAGATGATCGGGAGCTGCACATGCTGAAGGAACGATGGAGGGGAAATGAGACAGAGGGAGGCAGTTCTTATAAAGTCTGCCCCCACGCTCCCTCTCCGCCTCTCAGCGGGGCGATCGCTGCGACGTGTCTTGATGTTCTTCCAGCATCGCTCTGAGATGCAGAAACCAGAGGTCGGTGGCAAACGCACAGAAACACAAAGAAAACACATCAACAAGCAGGAGAAAAGCCGATTTTCCCATGAAAGCTGATATTAGCGAAACCTCGGCGTGACCTGTGCTGCTGATTGTGTCGCACACGTGTGTGCGCACGTGCACGCGTGTAGATCAGTCTAAAGAACGTGCGTGTTACGATGGCTTCATGACAACCTGACCTGTCGTCGCTCACTGCCAAACTGAACAAAGCTCACCTCAGACCTGCTTTGCTCGCATCATTCACTGTTCATGCTAAGCTGTTCACGGCTGCAAATGAAGGATTTCAGTTCATGTCAGGGTTTCAGAAGTGCTTTGGAAATATTTTGGATCACATGTGCAGATTTAATAAACCTCATTGGTTACAGGCTTAGCCAATAAGACTTACTGGATCCTTCAGAAACACGTAGCAGGAAGCATCAGAACCGAAGAAAAAAACTTTGAAGGTGGCTTCTCTTTGAGTTTGTAATCCGGTCATGCAACACAGTTTTTCTACCCTCGGATCTTTGTGATGTCATAAAGATGGGCTAACCCTAATATGGTCGTTTTTACGAAGTTGTCTTCAGCAGTTTGGATGAAGTGAGCGGGGTCTGTGAATAAGCAGCAGAGGTGCACTTTACCTCCGAGTCATCACAGCAGGTTGTTGTTGTTTGTTCTGGAGATTTCTGATCGATGTTTGGTGTGTGTGCACATTTTAGTGCACCAGTACTGTAACTAGTCTTGTATATTTTTGCATTGATTCTTTGTTATTGGCCATCGCTGCACATATTTGTAAACTAGAGCTCCACATCTGCCCGGCTGACAGGCAGCTGATTGGTGGAGACGCTGCTCTGGGTTTGTGTAGTAGGTGTGTGTGACTCGCGCTGAGGTGCTGAAGCTGCTTCGACTGGAAAATGTGAGTCAGCGCTCGCAGCGGCACATGCGCCCATCTTTTACCCGGCGTGCGTTGGCCCCCGTCACAGTCATGCACTGCAGAGGCTGCGTTTCTGCTATGCTCATCTGCTGCGACGGGAGCTTGAAACCTGCAGCCTATGAGGACCCGGGTCAAATACACAGGACTGTCACATAAATCAAGCTGTTCGATAAAAACCTCTCTCACCCTTTTTCAAATCCAGTGTGTATTTGAGGATTAAGCACATTATGTGAGGTTTGGGAGGCTTTAAGACTTATTTCAGGTTTAGCCCAACACCAATGACTGAGGGGACCTGTGAAGATTGAGCCTAATTATTTGGCAGGCAGCACTTTGTTCCACATCACCCACCACGGGGCAGCTCTGGGTTCTGCGTCTTTGACCTCTGCACGCCTCCGGCTTGTGGGCAACACGTGTGAGGCGGAGCTGCTGGTTTAAAGACTTCATTCATGTTAAACCGGCCGTGTTTATTTTGTGCAGATGTTTAAATGCATGACCCTTAAATGTGACACGAGTCTGCTCCCTCTGGTTGTCAAACTGACGGTTTTACAGCGAGGCGACGGTTAATGACCCGTTAGCGCAGGGATCGCTTCCTTCCCGCGCTGCAGACCGTTGGTCAGCAGGTCAGATGCAGAGGACGTGTTTGGGCTTCAGACTCAACCGCTGCCCGTCCCAATACGCTGATTTTTCTTCAGCTCAACTTTGTGCTTCTTGTCCGTGTTTGCTTTGCAGAGCAGAATCAGAGTTGGCAGGTTTTACTTTCAGTTTCTCACAACTGCTGCTTTGTTTGGCAGATGTGCAGCTGTGTTGTAGTTCAGGACGTTTGTGCTTCAAAAATCATAAAACTGTGGTCAGGTACCAGTGGCTACCATGAACATCCCTGATGACGGCGTGGTCTCTAACGAGTCAGGAAGGAGGATGAACCCGGTACGAACAAAGATGCGTCAAAAACAAGCCGACTGCCTGGTCAGCTGACGATCTGTGTCCAAATGTATGTAAGGCTGATTATAACTCATCTGTGTGTGTGAGAGTGTGTCACAGATTTAGCTCTGTGACGATCAAAGCTACAAAAACCATCATGCAGCTGAGCCTCAGGCAAACCCAGCGCTTTAGAGCAAACTTCCAGGGAAACTCTTCAATAGAGCAAAGTCGAGTCCAGGATGCTGCCGAGAATAGAAACAAATAAATGAAACGAGTCCTCAGAGTCGCACGCAGACGTACCTTCATACCTGCTGCTGTGAAACACCAGTAAAACCAGAGGCTCTGTGGGTGACGTGGGCTCAGTGCCTGCTGGTGGCTGCAGCATGACATCAGCGCGGGTCAGATTTTCATTGGCGTGCACGGCTCGCGTTCAAACAGGCCCATCAGGACCCGTCCGTCCGTCTGTCTGGCTGCATGCCTGCTTCCTGCACGCGTGCAGAGGGAAAACCTGCACAATGAAATGCTCATAACTCATCTGTTTAACTCACCAAGCGTCTCTCACCTAACGGAGTGCTGCTCTACGCTGCGAGGGTCCCGCTCCGACGTTACAGGACACCAGGGGAAAGTCGCACAGCTAACCAGGCGAAACATGCACTTTGGTCTTTGTTCGACTAATTCAACCCAGGCGGACGATTTATGACATAAACTATGTTACAACTTTCAACAGACTGTTTATGGACGAAGGATTTCCCAGAGTGCCGCTTGGATGTGGCAGCATCATCATTCTTCTTGCTGCCCGCTGAGGCTGGATGATGGAAACGTCCACGGCTCCTGTGAACGATGTCTGCACGTCGGAGCAGGAAACACTGACGTCTGTTAGCTGCTCACAGTGCTGAAGCTCCTCAGCTCACCTGTACTGGGTTCTCACCAGTTTAGCACCAGTTTGAGAACTACAGGATAATCTCCCCTGTGGGTTTGTTGGTAGAGACTCATGCAGAACATGTGCAGACCTGCGCATCCTTGTTGCACCGCTGTGCCATGTTCGACACGTCGCCAAAATCATCTCCAGAGACGATTATTAGGCAAGCGAGCCTCTTGATCATACCATCAGTCATCTGCATATGTCCCAACTCCAAGCTGTAAACACTTCAGTGCTTATTCAAGTGTTTACTCTGATTTTGTGGCAACTCAGCTTTTCTCTGAAACACAAAGAAACTGCGTTTTGTAACAAAGTCACATCTGCCCGTCGCAGCTGCTCGCGTGTGGTTTCGTGGTGGAGGTGAGAGCAGGAAGTCATCAGAGCACAAACGGTTAGCACGGTGGAAGCTCCGAGTGAGGCGGCACACAGGGAGCCAGTCATGAGGTCGACCGCAGAGCGGTTTTTCACTTCCACATGAATCAGGTTCAAACCGCCGTCGCGTTCTGTCTGACTCGGCTCGATCTCATCGTCACACATCCAACAACAGAACGTCAGCCTGATGCTGAGCTGCAGACGTCTGTTAGGACGGCCTCTTTCAGACCTGTCACATGATTGTTATCCGGTCTTTAAGTGATGACGTGACGAATCCTACTTCCGGGCCTAAAGTAGTCTGCGTTTAATATGGCTTTTGTGTTGTTAACATGTTTAATGTTTTGTATTTTCTTCTATTTGATCTCAAAAAGCTCCTAAAACAGTCAGTGATCACTGTTGACCTCCCTCGGCTTTTATTACCGCTAATCATTTATTTAAGCTCAGTTTTTAAAACCTTAGGATGTAACTACAGCCCAGCCCATGCAGCAGTATATGAATGACTAACCTCGTATTGTGGATGGATTATCTCAGTTGTTCTCCTGGCTGAAGTTTGGTCCTTTTACAGCATCCTGCCATGCGATTACATTTGTTCCTGACCACCGAGAACACTCACGTTAACTTTTATCGAGTGGAAAAAAAGTTAGCTTGTTTATATTATGCTAACATAGCTGTGTCGCTAGCGGTCACGTAGCACATCATTATATACCAGCTAGCCCAACTTCAGTAACCCTACAAACGTCACTGCTGTTTAGTTTTCTGTCTTCATTTATGCTGGAAGTGATAGCAGAGCTGTACGTTTGAATTTGTTTCCAAAACCCCGCAGTCAGGACATGCTATATTGTATTTAGATAGAAGCTAGCGAGCTAACTCCCTGCTAACTTCTAACTCCGTTAAATGTCATAAATTCCGTTTTCATGGATGCCTGGATGTTAAACTCAATTGTTACACCTGGTAGAGCAGAACGCTGATCATTTTATTAAAGATGAAAGACTTTAGACAGTTTTTCAACTGGAGGCGTGGCGCGGTGCCCCTCCTTTTGGTCGTCCTCCTCGGTCCTGCGTACTCTGGGGCCTCTGGATGTCTGGGTCCTGGATCTCCTCCATACCTGCTTCATACCCTGGAGGACGGGGCTGTGGCTCCCCACACTCCCTAGCAGATCGTTACATGGAGAAACCTTTGGAATGCAAGCATGCTGATCCACACAGGTATGCACACAGGTGTACACACGGGTATTCACAGACGCGGACTACAGCTTTCTTGGCTGCTGCCTCAAAGCACATTGTGCGCTGTCTATCTTGCGTGCTGCACAATATCGTTTATTATTTAGTATCTACTGATATCTACTGCTAGCTAGTTTATTGTGATGGTGCTGTTTTTTTTATTATGTTGCTCTTTGTTGTTTGCTTTCTCTTCTGTTTTTTTTCTCCATACAGGTGACCCAGGTGTTTTTTTTTTTTCTTTCTTCCCCCCTTCTCACCGTCTCTTCTCCCCTTTGGTTTTCTTTCTCTCCCTCTCTTTCTTTCATTCTTTCTCCCTGTCCTATCCCCCAGTCATGTCTGTCCCGTTTGTAGCAACTGAAAATAAAATAAATTCATAATTATAATAAAGGTCAATCAAATGGACCAATATGGCAAGGCCATGATGATCCACTTGGTAAAATAAATCCGCTTGGCATCTTTCTTGGCCTTAAGACAACAATTCTGATGGCTAAAACAAACACACAAAAAACAAAAAAGAAAAAATAACTCCGTAATTCATAAATTCCGTTTTCATGGATGCCTGGATGTTAAACTCAGTTGTTACACCTGGTAGAGCAGAACGCTGATCATTTTATTAAAGATGAAAGACTTTAGACAGTTTTTCAACTCTCAGTGATCCTGCCGGGATCGTTTGATTTATGGACCTGCAGCGGAGTTTGAGCCCAGACACGACTGGTGACGTCAGACTTAACGACCAGATTGTGATTCTCAGAGTTAAGAGGAAGTTCTGGATGTTGTGCACGATTAATGGACCGTAAAATGTTTCATTTCTCTTTCATCTTCTTGATTTATTTATTTTTAATGTTTGAAACATTCAGAGTGATTCATTGTTAAGTTATTTCAAACAAGCGTCCTCTCGTCTCCACGCCGACCTGCTGAGCGTGGGCGAGCGCAGTTTCTGAAGGCCGTCCAGGTTCAGACGCCGTACACGGGCCTCCATCAGTACTGATGGATTATTGATTATTTATTTAGTCCTTTTAACTGGAGATATGAAATGAGTTCCAAACTTGCACCAGTGCAGACGAAGAAAAGCTCGTTCCTTCTCGTTGTCGTCTCGAAACTTTGGAGGAAACTGTATTTCCGGGCTGCTCCTGGTTTCCTCTATGAGCGTCTTCTTCCTGCTCCTCTTCCTTACTTTGGGTTTCTTGCTTGTTTCGTTCGTCGCCTCTGTTTCAGCCTGTGATGTCCTGGCTGTCAGACAGACTCTTCGCCCTGCTAATGAGCCGTTCCCTCTGCTGTCATTATGACTTCACCTCCTCTCAGACTTAAATGGCTTCTTTCCTCATTTCTTCCTCCAACTTTCCCCTGAGGGAGCGACCTGCTCTGTTTCCACTAAACTTAAACTAAGTTAAACATCAGGAGCATCGAATCCGTCAATCAAACAACAGGATATGAAACATGTGCAGCAGCGGGAAACCCTCAGCGTCCGCCTGTTTCCTCACGTTAGGATTAAAGTGTGACAGCAGCAGCTCCCTCTGAGGAGAGACGCTCGCCACAGCGCTAAACTCTGTCTCCGCCCACTTTAACCACAGACTGCTTCATCAGCATGAAGAGCCTCAGCTTCTGAGCAGCTGATCAACAGTTTTTAACTTTATTTGTCATAATTAATAACCTTCAGTTACTGTGGTTTGGACTCATTAAGGTCAGACTGCTCTAAGTACAGTTTCATATGTATGATGTCACTGAATGGGTGTGGCATACGGGCATCTCCACCCCCACCTGCTGCTTGTAGGTGAAAGCCAGTCAGAAAAGGGTGACATTAGAATATGTGGAGCAGGTCAGGCGGTTCACTGTGTTCAGCATCTTCAGGTCAGATAAAACTCATTTCTCCACATTGTCACGATTTCTCTTTGATGAGTGCTTGTTGGAAGTTTGCTCCGACAGGAAACAGGCCTGAGCTTTACACTGCTGCTCACAGAGCCCAGCTTTGCACAGCAGGTCACAGAAATGAAGACGTGCACGAGCAGCGGCGACGCTGTCATTCATGAGTGCGACAAACCGTCAGGCATGACTGCGATGAGCAGGGTCAGGGGGTTGCAGGGGAAGCTTGAGTGGATTTAACCCCAGCAACACACGGTGAGTGATGCTTTAATGGGAATCGGAGCTCTGTGAACGCCCTGTTGTGTGAATGTTGCACATGTCTGGATCCCTGCAGCCAAGAGATTCTAACTCACGAGGTGTTCACACATCACTTCCTGTTTGGCAGCACATCTGGACAAAGAGCTGCAGTTTTTAGACTGAGCTGTGGTGGGACAGCAGCACTCAGAGCTCCACAGTCTCTGCAGGACTTTCCACTTTTCTTACTTTCATGTGTATAAAATTCACCAATTACGTTCTAACAAATATGGATCAGGTGGACAGAAACTCTGGACTCTATAACAGCGAACTCGATGCTCAGGCTGAGCTTTGACACAAACCAGAGTCGTTTGGGTCATTAGTGGGTCAGAAAGTGCCAGAAACCTCCATGGAAACCAAATAAATCAGTGACCCGCACCGGCTGTTTCCTCAGACTCGATCTGTCACAGTTATTGACGGGACAATCAAGACGTGGGCGTCAGCTTCAATCGCTCTTTTCCCACTTTTACAAGCTCCAGCTCTGGTTGCTGGCTTGGCTCGGCCCGCCGCACATGTGGTACAATTAGCCTTCGCTTCATCGCGCATGTGTTCCTGGTTTCTGTGGTATTTCAGTCATTTCTGAGCTCCCACGGGAACCGCAAAAGCACCGCCGACCAGCCGCGGGGGCAAACCGAAGACTTCTGAGGTCTGCAGTTAAAGGTGGCAGTAAAGACGGTGAGCTCTGTGAAGCACACGAGGGAGCACACAACACTGCATGTGTACGAGCATTACAGGTGCTTTAGCTACACAGAACAATCAAATATCAATACTCAGGTAAATGAACCGTTTTAGTTTGTTTGCAATTTAGAATTAGGATCATTCATTTGTAATAATTGTAGTTATACAATAATGAGTTTGGTATTATGTTTCAAACTGTCAAATTTACATCATCTCAGTGTGAAGCTGCATCAGCTGACTGATCTTCTTCTTCTGTAGCTTAAAATCAAGTTTGACTCGTTCCTGTATGAGGATGTATGAAGGTAAATATCTGCGTGGTTTCATTAGAAGCCTGGAAGTATTGTCCCCAGCATCAAATCTTATTTTGAAGGAATCACTGGGAAGTTGCTGACCTCTGCTAAACTTGTGTCGGTAGAACTGTGAGGTTTTCAGACTCTTTGTGATCTGAGCAGGATTTAAAATTCAGACGAGGTCGCAGCCTGAGCGCACCACGCTGTGAGACTGCACTGCTGCTCTCTTCATGCACAAAGTGCAAATATTGCTGCAAAATCCTCAAACAAAAGCACGCCAGGAAGTCACGGAGCACCATGGTAATACAAAGCTCGTGGTGAGAGGGTGGAGGTCATCGGGTCATGAAGCTGGTGATAAATTTGGACCATAAAGCCCTGAGTGTGCCTTCAGGTGTCGTCTCACACCACACGTCTAAACTAAAGGCAGCTTCAAAACTGAGTCACTCCCCAAAGACACTCACATCGCTAAGGTCTGCAGTTAGGGGCGTGGGCAGGTGGCTGCAGGTGTGCAGTCCGGCTCAGGTTGGACGTGACCTACCAACAAGGCTTGCAAACATCATCCAAACACATTCTTGCAGCAATAAAACAGCACGAGGGACTAAAAATGTCTCCCAGTCCCAGGAGTCCTTCCTCCATCTTTACTTACAGTCTATGCTTTGAATCAGCACAGAGTGTAACTTTGTCCAAACCTGCAGTCACACATGAATGAAAACTGTCACGCACCTATTTTACATCCTCTCTGAGCAACACGAGCGCCTGCAGCCATGCGCCTGTGTGGAGTCAGCTGGGTCCTTCAGCGCCCGCTAACCAGCAGAGCGTCCTGCAGCGGGGGACGCAGACCCCTCTGAAACACATGAGCCCCTGAAAACATCTAAAAATCAGATGTTTTCCATCTCCAGCCCTCCGCCCAGCGGGGACCTGTAAAGCCCACAGAATTACATCAGAGGGAAACAGAGGAGGAAGAGAGGAGAGAGGGAGGAAAAATTCTTCAAGTATGAGAAAATTTTACTGCACTCCTCCTCCCCTCCTCTCTCTCTCCGTCCATCACCCTCCTCGTCCTCCTCCTGCCGGTCAGTCAGCGAGAGAGCCGGACTGAGACGAGACTTCAGCACCGCTGAGGGAAACTCCTCACCTCTGAGCAGGTAGGATGCTGCTGCAGGAACAAACTGCTGGGTTTACACCTGAGAGCGAGGTTCATAAACATTTAATATGAATGTAACGCAGAGCAGATTTCATTTGAAACTTCATCATTTAAACAGCAGAACTGTGCAGCCATGATTGCTGCTTTTCTTTATTCGAGGGCGAGGGTGAAACGAGCAGCTGCTGTTTTACATTCAGTGCCGACGATGTTTCAAAAGGTTTTAGCTTCATGTTTCATTTATTTTAAATTGCTTAGATGTTTATCTCTTTATTTTTTATGAGCTTTGCAAGAACACGAGTTTCATACTTTGGTCATTTTTATGACTTTTACAAATAAACTGAAAAGATTTCTTTTTATTTGTTGGTTGAAAAAAGATTTAATTGTTGGACTTTTGAACTTTTGTCTGTTTTCTGTCAGTTTAACGACCAAATTAATTTGATCTCATCAGCTGTAGCTTCACAGGGGAGGATTTGTGGGTTTTGGTGATAATAATTGGCAGCAAATGGAATAGATTCATGTTTTTCAGACATTCATTCATGTAAAAAATAAATCATAATTTCTTTTACATGATCCAACGATGTGAAACGTGCCGGCTGCTGCAGAGCTGTGACGGAAATCATAAAGCAAATATCCAAATCAGGATTTGACAGAGAACCAGGCAGTAATGATGCAGAAATACAGACAAAGTAAAATGTTTTCAGTTTTATGTATAAAGCCAAAGATCAGAGAGACTCGTGCATGTGATAACGCATCCTGCAGCAGAATCGATGCAGGCTTATGTTTGGACGTCGTCTCTGTGACACTGAAGTCTCCGTCCTCTGTGATGGACTGAATCAAATAACTGCTTTGATTAAAAAAAAAAAATCTGCTATTTCACTCATCAGCAAGTCAATCAGCAACCTGCAGGACTAAAAACTTACAGCAGTTCATGACTGCCAATAACTGCAGTTCCTCTAATGTCCACTAGAGGCCACATGTTAGAACATCTGACTTCACAGCAGAATCAAACATTTACAGGTTTACAAGCTGCTAAACAGCTACTTTCCCCCCTTCATGGTAACTGTGTACTGCTGCTAGCTTCATCTCTGAACTGCTTCTTTTTAATGCACTTATCTGACCAATAGCATGGCTGCTGTGAGGGTACACACACAGTCCTTCCTAACATTTCATCACTTTGTTACTTTGCAAACATTAGCAGGAATCTCTGCACCCACTTTATGGAAGCAGCTTGCTAACTGGGCTAGCTAGAATTAGCATTTACCTTAGCGCGCCGCCCTGTTGTCCATATATGCTAACCGGGTTGCAAAAACACTGAGCCCTCAAAACACAGAATCCAGAAACCAGTGGCTGATGTCACAGTAACAACTTCCATTTTTTATATACAGTCTGTGTTGTTGCACCCACAGCTGCCAGATTTCCTCACTGGACTCTTGCTGCTGTGATCCTCTGTGGTCTCGGGGAAGCTTTTGGCCAAAGCATGTAAATGTGCTTCCTGATGTTCCTGATCTTTCATCATTCTGTTAGCACAAATGTTAAAGTTTCACAAAGTCAAACCCGTTTCCTGTTTCTGAGACCTGAGATCGCTCATGTATGTCTGAAGGTTGTGACTGTGTTACTCGATATTAACTAGGTAATAGTAGTTTCTGGAGTTGCACCCCTGCTTGCTGGTTTGAAGCCAGAAGAACATTTATAGGGTTTATAAGATCTCCTCCTCCTGGTCATTACAGTTCTATCAAATGATTAACCTGAGTGTGGGCGTGGAGCGACAGGTTTGTCACATAGTCTGGAAGCAGTGAGGGAACAGCCTCCAGCAGCACTGAGAGTAAAGGTGAAGAGCACATGAGAAGCCTTCATGGTGTATTTTGAGAATTTGTATTGCCCTCTTGAGGTTCTCCCGTAGCAGCTGGAACAGCTGTCACAGGCAGCTATTTACAAGGTAATCGTTCTCACTTAGACCCACTGAGCAGAAACTGGCCGAGGTCCAGACGGAGATCTAAATCAAACCGCACATGCAGAAGCCTCTGTGTGTCGGTCGAGTTAGCAGCAGAGAAACATGTGGACAGACGGAGAGGAAAGGTTCAGGGTTCAGGGTTCAGATCCAGAGCTGAGCTGAAGCAGAGACATGATGGACGAGTCCTGAGGACACCTGCATCAAAAGTTAAATTATTCTCATAGGAGGCTTTAAAACAGCCAAAGACAAATAACAGATAGAAGTCAGGCTGGTGCACGCTGAAGCTGAAGAGGCATCAGGATCCACTCATCACAGCTTCACTGCAGACATGCTTGTTTCACTCCAGTGGACTTGGTCATAAAAATACTGAGAGGACACACGAGTGGTTACTGAGGCCGACAGACCATTCACAGAGCTACTTGTTGCTCATAAATATGCTAACAATGTAAAGTAAAAGTCATGTAACCAGGAGGAGTTTGCAGTGTTTCCTCCTGCACATGAACAGGATTTAAGGTGTAAGTATCTAAAGAAGTCTTACAAACATTCACAGAGCTTCAATTTTGCCTCTTTCTTAAGTAAAGAAACTCTAAACTGGGATCTGTTTCCTCAGATGCTCCACACATAATCGGCTGTTTGGGGCCAAATTGCACTTGAAGTAATATTCGGCGTTGCCAGGCCCCGGCCTGATCCGCAAGTCAGAAAATCGGCTGCAGGATAACAAGCTACTCTTTCAGACCAAGTTACTTTTTCCATCGGGTTTTTATTGGCCGCCATGCTCCGCTGACGGGCCCATAAACAGCTAATGGCCCCCTATTCCTGCTAATTGTGTCCAAAGTGGAGTCTGCTGCGCTAACATGAAATTTAAGGTGAGCTTAAATGTGTAATTCTGTGTCTCTTCCAGTGGGAAAACCCATGGAGAGCAAAGGCGAGAGGAAAAAATCCATCACCTCTGTGACTGAAGCGAAGTGAGAGCAGGTCCAGATCTGCAGACTCTTTCCAACTGAGTCCTGGAAGCAACCGGCTCCGCTGTTACCGGCAAACGTCCGTCAGCATCGATTTCCCGAGCGGTCCGGCATCTTTCTCCTCAAACACCCAGGGAAGTCTTCTCCTGGTGCCACCCTGGCGATGCTTCCTTTCATCCCCTGCCTCCTCCTCTTCCTCCTCCTGGCCGGCCCAGCCCTCCTGACCCCGTCGACCTCCAAAGAGCTACAGTTAAGGGGTCAACGGACACCAAGGGACACCAAGCAGGACTCCTTCAAGGTGATTAAGGGGTTAGCTGAGATAAATGGGCCGACTCGTGGTAGTTCAGTGGTCATCTGGGTTAAACGAGGGTCAGTGTGGTTAAAAGGTTCGGGGATTTCTTCTTTATCTGCTTTCATTTGATGGCCCCTGTAACGCCTGATTCCTCAATCACAGGAGTTTTAAGTTTTCATATCTGTCTGCAGATGATTCCTTATTGCAGGAAGAAGCCAGTGAAGGCCAGTAATGAACATACAGGCATCTCATTGTTAGGACGTTTGAATCCAGAAATCTGCTCAGGAGATGATGCAAAAGCCAACTGCACAGTCAGAGTTCAGTTCCAAGCCGTCTGCCGTCCAAGCAAAGAATAAATTGCAGAGACCTATCATCAACAAACTCTCGATGTGTTTTAACTGATGACTGACGTCTTTGCTGCTCTGCGCTCCAGCACATTTTAATGTTGGAAAAAGCAGAAAGTTAAAGCCATGAGCCTCCTGCGCCTTCTGTAATATATCTACCCCGGCATCGCCGGACTAATGTGCAAATGTGAATTTGTCTGGAACCTTTTTGTTGAGCTCCAGTTTCCAGCGGGCACAGAGCAAACTCAACTAGATAGACGAACAGCCAATCAGAGGAGCTGCGATGAAGGATAATGCTAATGGACTCTTTCAGAAATGACACTATGTGCTCCAGAGCAGCAGCGATTATTTCACCCCGAGCTCAGTAACATGAAAAAAGGTGGCGCAGATGTGCTGCAAGAAATCCACAGTCCAAAAACCTGACAAAGTCCAAACACAGTCAGGAAGACGACTCAAAGGTTTAGACTCAAACACACTGATGGGAAGATGGACAATACGACACAGGAGGACTCAACCAGGACAACAGGAACGTAGAAACATGAGAAGCCATATGTGGAACCAACCAGCAGAACACAGCATTGAGAACATGAAAACTTAACATGAAACAAAGTGCAATGATTGGTGTTTTCTGCTGTTGCAGGTGGTCATCTCAGAGGGCTGTGCCACTCAGGGTGATGCATCTGATGGGAGTACAGGAGGTAAAGAGTCTGACCTGAAACAAGAACATCCAGAAACTGTAGTTTTTCACAGCAGTGGGGGGTGTTGTAGCTCAGCTCCTACTGCAGAATATAATCACAACCAAATGTCCTCGTTTGCAGGTAAAGAAATTGACCTGGTGCCTGGTTCTCCTCTGGTTCTGACCCATAAGATCAAACTGGTTCCCTCAGATTCGGCATCTGGGTCTGGACCTTGTGGATGCGACGCCGACTTTGCTCCGCTGCGAGAGCGGCTGGAGAGGCTGGAGAGGGAGGTGTCAGCCCTCCGGGAGACGTGTGGAGGGGCTGAAGGAAACTGCTGCAGCTCAAACGAAAGCAAAGGTAAAACTGGATATTTCTATTAGATCGACCACGTTTCTTACCTTCAATATTTATCTGTAGAGCAGAAGGACGCGACTATCAGCGTTAAAGAGGGCACACTTTTATGTCAACAGCACTCTTACAGAGCGCTAACAAGCCTCCGTTACAGAGTTCCCTCAGAAGGTGGAGGAGACCAAAGAAGGAGATAAAAACCTGGTTCAGTGGGTGGAGACAAACTCTCTGTAACGGCTGCATGTTTAACAAGCTGACAGATCAACTTAAAAGGTGGTGAAAGATCAACATGTGACTCATCTGTTGTAAAGTTAGACTTATTTTATATCCACCAAATCACAATAACAGTCACTGGCAGGCACTTTATTTAGGCCAAAGATGTACAGTAATACAGGAAATATCCAACAATCATATGATCCCCTGTTAGCATGCACTTGGCAACAGTGGGAAGGAAAAACTCACTTTTAACAGGAAAACTCCATCAGAACCAGGCTGAGGGAGGGACGATCATTTGTTCTCCAGATCATCCATCAGTGTGTGAATGTTGGACACAAAGCATAGAAACACGGCTTTAACCCTTTAAGACCGACCATAGAACCAAGTCCGCCAGAGCTTATATTATATTTTCACATGCTGTGGAGCCATTTTTGGGAGCATTTCAAGTTGCTATACATCAATACAACCATTATAGCCCAGATTTTAATGATATGTCTGCATTAAGTGCATAGTAATTACATAAATTACAAAAAAAATTGAAAATCGTTTTTGCTTTAAATTACATGTAAGTACAACTCCTCCGGTTTCATATGCAAAAAAATTATTGCGCTAGCTTACGTGGTTGCAGTGTTACCGTGATTTAAAAATAGTTATGCAAAACAGAGCGTGCCGCTCCGACCGGCTTTAAAGGGTTAATGGGTGAATGTTGTATAAAGAGCTTGGCGTGAGTAGAAGAAGTCACCTGATGGAGCCCTACGATAAGCTTTCACAGCTTTATGAACTCTCACTCAGCACTTTTCCCTTCTTAGATCCCTGAAGCCAGTGAGGAGCCGATCTGATGCTTCATGGACGTTTATAATTTTAGCATCTTCATTTTAAATATTCTTAAAGTTCATCACATGCCGAAGCTTTAATGACCGGCTGCATTTCTGTCATTGTCATATAGAAAAGCCACATTTTCATGTCACGTCTAAACACTAAGCGAAACGTGAAAAGTTTTTCATTCACGTGCAAAAAAATAAAAATTCAAACTAAATTTGAGACAGTGATCAAAATCATTCGTCATGCATGAACGAATTCTTTATACCAGGCTGGAAAAAATGATGTTTTTTCATACCAGAGGACTCAAAAGACTTAAAACAGCTGGAGGAGCAGGACCTGCATACAAACCTTTAACAGACACAAAGTCGAGGTCGTGTTTGTTCCACCTCAGTGCCAAAAATCCAAAAGTAATAAATGAAATAAAAATCAAATGTTTTCAAACTTTATCAGAAAGACGTGCAGCAGATCGTGAGTCATGTTTTCAAGGCCTCGAAGCTTCGAGAAGAAATAAGTTCGGGAGCTTTAGGAAAGCCGAGGTTTTCCATCACATGGCTCCAAAGTCACCCACAGTTGATTTCATCAGTGTGGAGCTGATGATGTCCTGCAGCAGCTCCACAGTATGAACCCCAACCAGCCAAAGATCCACTCTAAAAGCACCTGAAGCATGTTGGTGAGGTTAGCAAACAGAAACTCCAGACCAAATGGAGCAATCAGCTCACGCATGGATGAAAAAGTAAATATAAACCGAACTCTGGCACAACCAGCAATAATCCTATTTATGAAAATAAACACTGGGGATGTTTGGGAGGATTCTGTGGCTGCTGATCAAAGAGACGCAAACAGAAAAACATCGCAAGGAGAGGAGGAAACACGAGAGAACAGCGATTAATACGAGTCTGGATCAGCAGGCGCTAACCTCCCCGCCGCTCAGCACGGCGGCGCTCGGCATACAGAGCAGCAGTCGGTCTTACAGCGGCTGATCTTTAGCTCGTAATTACAGTGAAAATGACCCAAGATGTTGTTGGTCTGCAGCACAGTGTGTGTTCATAGCAACATATGTTTAACAAACACTGGACTCTATTGGATTTGTTAAAGAAACGGTCCCTGTGTGCGCTCCAGGTTTTTTTTACTGCCGAATTCTTGTTTTGTGAGGGCATCGCTTTGCAGCAAAGTCTGTGACGGCAGCGTCCAAACATCGACAACACCAAACGTGTACCCGATGCCAAAAATGACACGCCGGAGGAACGGGCCACGAGGAGACGGAGGTGCCGCTCTCTGTTTCCCAGGACGTCACTTTTCAATCTTTGCTCCACGATGACACTCTGGTTCATAAACCTTCCTTTTCACTCACATTTAAAACACAACCAGAGTGTCAACAGCAGCGCAGGATCCATCGACTGCATTACTGTGTGAATCTGCCTCGCACCGTGACCTCGAGCGATAACAGACCAATGAGAGGCCACAGACATGTCTCTGCTGACGATTAGCTCTGTGAGCATGTGGTTTCTATTCTGTAGGTTTTTGTCTTTGTTTGTTTTTTAAGTTGATTTCTTGAAAAGGTTTCTCATCATTTCACATAGAAGTATACAAACATTTATCTGCGTGCAGGTTTTCTGCAGTTTGGTAACGAAACACAGGAAGTGTGGTCTGTGAAGGTTCTCAGTCATCCAGCTCATCGTGGTCTAAGAAGCTTGGAAAGAAAAGCATCTGAACTATTCTCTACTTAATCACATTAGCCAGGTGTGGATCGGTCGTAGGTCACGATCAGCCACGCTTCAGGTCAGCTCATTGTGAAACCCAGCCCCACCCTATCATGTGATGTCCTGAGGTCAGGTGGCCCAGGATGTGAGTGGGCGTTTAAATCTAAATCTTTCTCTTCATGTGTGGAAAGCTGACCTGACAGCTGAGCAGTCTCTGACAGGGTTACAGGGACCCACAGTGGGAGGCGTTATCTACACCTGGAGGAAACGTTAACACTGTGAATGAATGAAATATGAAACATCTAATACAGAGCAAAGCGAAATGAAAATGAAAGTTTTTTGACTTTATTTAACATTACTGGGCAGCTACCTGCTGTTTCCTACACCCTCTTCATGCTCTCTCAGACGTACATCAGACCTGTTGAAATTTTCACCACCATCTGCTATTATGTGTTCTAATAGCTTTATGTTAATCTAATAAAAAAAGTAAAGTAGACTAAAGCTGTATTCTACTAATAGAATATGTGTTTTTCTTTGAGTGTGTGATTGGATTAATTTCAGAGATGATCACATTACAAACTGGCAGAGAGCTGTGTGTGTGTACTTGTATTACCTGAAACATGGGGACCCATAGATTGTGAGGATATGGGGGTCTGATTTGTGTTAGGGGGAATAAAGTAAGACTGTAATTTACTCCAAAATCATTACCCAAAACTGGATAAAAAGTTAATGTCCTGTTTTTAGTTTGGCTTCAGAAAAGTGAATGTTTTGTCTTCTGAAGTGATGGAAACAGGAGAGGACTGTTTGTGCGTCTCTGTCTTCAGCTCTGTGCCCAGTGTGATCTCAGCCCCCACCTCCGCCCAGTCCACCCTCTGCACCGCAACAACACACACACACACACACACACAGGGGATAATCAGTCACAACAAGGCTGTGTTACACTCTATTTAGAGAGGATTAGACGTCCACCCCCCTTCACTCTACCCCCAAAACTGAGGCAGTGCAACAAAGGGTAACTATCTGGTTCTAACTCATTCAAGACGCTTCATTCATCCTCCAACAAACCACATTTATGACTGAAGTGATGCTGATGGCCGCCTTATGTTTTGGATATCTAAGAATGCATTTGACCTAGTCAATACTATGATGCAGGATATCTGCATACCGTCAATTAATTCTTCGATCTTAAATATGATCAACCTATCTCTAATGATCGGCTATGTCCCACAGGCCTTCAAGCTGGCTGTAGTTAAACCTTTACTCAAAAAGCATCTCTAGACCCAGCAGTCTTAGCTAATTATAGGCCAATCTCCAACCTTCCTTTATATCAAACATCCTTGAAAGAGTAGTTGTCAAACAGCTAACAGATCATCTGCAGAGGTTTATTTGAAGAGTTTCAGTCAGGTTTCAGAGCTCAGCACAGAAACAGCTTTAGTGAAGGTTACAAATGATCTTCTTATGGCCTCTGACAGTGGACTCATCTCTGTGCTTGTCCTGCTAGACCTCAGTGCAGCGTTCGATACTGTCGACCATAATATCCTATTAGAGCGATTAGAACATGCTGTAGGTATTACAGGTACTGCGCTGCAGTGGTTTGTATCATATCTATCTAATAGACTCCAGTTTGTGCATGTAAATGGAGAGTCCTCTTCACACACTGAGGTTAATTATGGAGTTCCACAGGGTTCAGTGCTAGGACCAATTCTGTTTACATTATACATGCTTCCCTTAGGCAGCATCATTAGAAGACATAGCATACATTTACACTGCTATGCAGATGACACCCAGCTCTATCTGTCCATGAAGCCAGATAACACACACTCGGGTTTCCAAAAAATAAGTCAGGATTTCTTTTAGGATCTCTGAACTGATGTCACAGATATTGTAGCTTGGTTCAAAATGGTTTAAAGTGAATTTAGCTTGTTGCCGTGGTGATCAGGAACCTGTTCTTGACCTCTTCCTGTCCATCAGGTGCAGGATGCTCCATCAAACCAGAGACCAAGGAGTGCCCCAGTGAGTGCAGTGATCAGGGTCGCTGCGAGGATGGCAAGTGTGTCTGCTTTCCTGGATTTAGCGGGCCGGACTGCAGCCAGTCCAATTGTCCCGGGGACTGCAGCAACAACGGGAAGTGCGTGAATGTTCAATGCGTGTGCGATCCTGGTTTCACCGGTCCTGACTGCTCCCTGAAAGCCTGCCTTGATAACTGCAACAATCACGGCAGGTGCGAGAAAGGCAAATGTGTGTGCAACAGTGGTTTCACAGGTCCCAGCTGCTCCGATGAATCCTGTCCCGGAAACTGCAAAAAAAGAGGGGTCTGTGTTAACGGACAGTGCGTGTGCAATCCTGGTTTCACCGGTCCTGACTGCTCCCTGAGATCCTGCCCCGATAACTGCAACAATCAAGGCAGGTGTGTGAACGGCAAGTGTGTGTGCAACAGTGGCTTCACAGGTCCCAGCTGCCTCAACAAATCCTGCCCCAGCAACTGCAACAGGAGGGGGCGCTGCATTAACGGGCAGTGTGTGTGTAATCCTGGATTCGCTGGGCCAGACTGTTTAAAGAGGACATGCCCAGACAACTGCAATGACCGTGGGAGGTGTGTTAACGGTAAATGTGTCTGCAACAGTGGCTTCACCGGTGCAGATTGCTCTGAGGCAGTCTGTCCTGAAAACTGCAACAACAGGGGGCGCTGTGTGAATGGACAGTGTGTTTGTGATGATGGATTCACTGGCGAGGATTGCTCTGAAAGAACATGCCCAAATGACTGCAACGACCGTGGCAGGTGTGTTAATGGTAAATGCATATGTGACAGTGGATTCACAGGTGACGACTGCTCTGAAAACACCTGCCCCAACAGCTGCAACAACAGGGGGCGCTGTGTTAACGGACAATGTGTCTGTGATGATGGATTCACTGGTGAAGACAGCTGTGATAAAAGCTGCCCCAACAACTGCAACAACAGGGGGCGCTGTGTTAACGGACAATGTGTCTGTGATGATGGATTCACTGGCGAGGATTGCTCTGAAAGAACCTGTCTAAACAGCTGCAACAACAGGGGGCGCTGTGTTAACGGACAGTGTGTCTGTGATGATGGATTCACTGGTGCAGACTGCAGTGCTAAAGGCTGCCCCAACAACTGCAACAACAGGGGGCGCTGCTTCAGAGGGAGCTGCGCGTGTCGTCGGGGGTTCACAGGACCAGACTGCAGCCAGTGTCAGGAGGGGATGACTGGGCCCAACTGTGATGTCGGTGAGTCAAATCTTCTATTTATCTTCTCCATATCTATCTATCGAGATATCGAGATATCGAGATATGTGTGCACGAACAGCACAAAGGAGCAAAGTTGCTCCCAGTGTAAATGCTATAATTCACTGTTTTAAGAAAGACAGCTTGTTTATTTCCCCACCAAGCCTCTTTAAATTTGACTTGGTAGGCTTGGCTTTAACCACAAATATTCAAGAGCTGGTTACATTTATGGTGGGGGCATGGACGGAACCAGAAGCTGAACAGTAAGGTGGAAAATGAAGCCAAAGCACCAAAACTGCACTTCCTGTAATGTCAATCCTGACCGATTACTTTGCCCAACAATACAGCAGGAAAAATGTCAACAGTCTGGTAGACAAACATCTTGATGCATGCTCAAACAAACAGGTAAGTAAACCCCCAAGGTTTGATTCTGTTCATCTGGATGTAGAGCTTTCAGTGGGAGAAACGTTTCGTCAGTCATCCAGGTGACTTCTTCAGTCACCTGGATGACTGACGAAACGTTTCTCCCACATCTACGTCCAGATGAACAGAATCAAACCTTGGGGATCTGGTAAACAAACATAGTTTTTGTTCCTGTAGATAATAATCTCTTAACATCAACTACACCCAGGGTGAATTTCTTAAAAGTTGGAGTGCATAGTGGTGTGGGTTAAAGTTAGGGACATGGTTACATTGGTGTATGTCTTTCCTTTATTTTGTGTAAAATGCATGTTTGTGTCTCATTCTTATCTGAAGAACATTTGTTCACCATGACAGGATCACATTTAATTGCAGTGGGAATATCTGTTTGCAACAAATGTGCACAAACCACACATTTCTTCTAAAACTGTCATTCTGGGGTTGTTTAATTTGATACAGTTTTGCAGCATCAGCCGAGCTGCGTACTTCTTTCAGCCATGTTTTCTTGTTGTTGTTGTTGTTGTTGTTGCCATTGTTGTTACCAGGGTGTGGTAGGCTATTAGCACGCCTGTTTGGAGGCTGTTCACGCTGCAGTGATCCGAGTGACGGAGCAGTTTCATTACCAGAGCGGTAGAGTCCAGACCACATAAAAACTCCCTCAGACAGCTGCACAGGACAGCCGCATGTGTGTGAGAGTTTTAAGTGTTTTCCCAAATGCAACTGACCACTTACTGGAGTGGAGGGAGGGATGTCCCACAGCCTGACAGCCCACTGAGTAAACTCAGAGTGGGCAGCAGAAAGTGTGAAGTATGTTTCCATCCACCTGCTGCAGAGACCCCAGTGATGACATAATCAGGAGAAACTGTTGGCATATTTAAATGATGCACGAACGTTTGATTGGAAACAGGTTTTTTGTGAACACTGATTTTCCTTCCTAAACATAGCTACAGATGCAAATACATAACACCGAGCCAACATCCAAATATTATGATTCCCTTTAGCCAACGTTGCCTTTTCACATTATTTTAGACAGTTGTCATTTATTTCTTTAAAACATGCAAGTTTTTGCTGTTATTATATTATTTGGGGGGAAGACTGCTCTAGTCACTCCTATACTGAAAAAACCTTCTTTAGATCCTAACACCTTTAACAACCT
>NW_024583101.1:104176-105852 GCF_018398535.1 Haplochromis burtoni | reverse complement strand
TATTGTCATTACTGAAATTAACCGTATTTTCATGAGGAAGTTCTTTTCTGTTATTTTATGGTATTATTTTGGCGCCCCAGCTGCCACAGTACCTGTAACACCTACAGCGTGCTCTAATCGCTGCACTGACATATTACCAGCTGTAAAAACAAAGTGCAGGTTCTTGACAGCGACTTGCTGCTTCCTCCAAATATCATATGTTCATTATTCTCCACTGTTGTTAAGCAGTCATAGCAGTGGGACATGCTAAGTACTGAAAAGACAGTCACAGCTTCATCATGTTGATGCCATTACTGGCCCAGTGTGAGACAAAGTGCTCTCAGAGAAAACAACTGAAATGTCTGCCTGAACATAGAATAGAATAGAATAGAATAGAATAGAATAGAACAGAATAGAATAGAATAATCCTTTAATTGTCCCACAAGGGGAAATTTGGTTGTAACAGCAGCCAGAAAGACACACATACAAACAAACAGGACAGAAACATTTTTCTTACATATTTACATCGAGGACAGTGGTTCCTATAAACAGAGAACTGTACAGTTATTAAATTAAATAAAAGTAACTACAGATAAGAGGCAAACCTAAAAAGGCACGTCTAGGTTTCTTTAAAGTGTTTGATTGAAAACACTCAGACGTGCACATTTTGTTCTGATAAATGTTTATTTTAGTTTTTGTGTCTTTAAATGTATGTTTGTGTTGATGTGCCTTCCACATGATGGCTGTTGGCTATAACTTTAATCAGTTGTTGACACACAAACCCAACAAACATCAAAACGTTGTGGCAGCTGAAATCGATAAAGCTTAAAGGAACCATCACACAAAACAGAACAGTGAGAGTTGACGTAAAGCAGCGAATAAACCACCAAGGCCACAGTCTGATAGACGCAGACACAAAGCAGATGGGATCAAACGGAGAAATATTTATCAGTCTGATGACGTTTATGTGCAAAAGAAACTGTTTGATGGAATAATGTTGCAGAATGGGGAAGCTTTTATTGTGAAGGCGCTCAGCCAAATAATGCTTCTTTACATGTGTAACACGCACGCTGAACTTGAGTAGCTGCCTTCCACGAGCAGCGGAGCTTCCAGTTTGACTGTTGGAGGCTGATGGAGGCTGATGGAGGCGGCCTCCGTGAGCCGGAGGTGTTGGTCTGTTTACTGCGCCTGTGTTTGTGCCGTGCTGCTGCGGTGTGAGCGGTTTAAACCATCCCAGAGGAAGTTTGAAATAAAGTCACGACGTTCCCTCTGGGAGGAAATAAAGTTAATCCAGACGCAGCAGTGGCAGGAGAGGCGGGGTCATTGCCGAGTCCATCGGGCTGTTCTCATGAGCTGACTAAAGAACACTGATGGGAGAAGAGCAGCAGAAGGTGGATAAGATAAGCTTCTTTGTATTTTTACTTTCTTTTCATTAAAGAACAAAGAAGAACAAACACCTGAAGCAAATGAAAATTCAGCTGCTGTATTTGAAACAGAGCCAACACAGCTGTGGTGCAGAGGTTACATACATGTGATGATTACTTCTATACAGTACTGTAACAGTACAGTAAAAATAGTGTGCACCTTTGAAGGTAAGCTGATGTTTTCCAGTGTTCCAGTGGACACACAGCACTGCTGTGGGTTGCATTAAGCACACAGGAATATTAATGTAAGCTACATTAGAGTGCATAAGCAAA
>NW_024583101.1:92490-104151 GCF_018398535.1 Haplochromis burtoni | reverse complement strand
TAAAGAGCTTTTCTGATGTATTATCGCCTCAGTAAACTTACAGTGAATGTGTTGGCCAGCAGCTTCTTTCACTTCCACATCACTGAGTCCTGTTTGTGGTCACCAGAAGATTCCTCGATCGGTCTCAGCCAGCTCCCGCTGCTTTTCAATTTTCCCCTCAAAGACTGAAATCTGCCTCTTCTTCCTCATCTGAGCTCATGCTGTGGCTCGGAAATCACAGACCTGGATATGAGCCTTAATGAGAAAACCACCCTTCATCACTGGAGCAGTGTCATTTTCAACCTGCACATCAGATCGAATGGTTTGTCCTGTTGTTGTGGTGCCAGGGAGCAGATGGTTTAAGGTTTCATTAAGGCTGATGCCAAACTCTGATAAATGCATCACTTTGGTTTGGGTAAGATGGAGGAGAAAAAGCCTCCTGCTGCAGGACAAACACTTTGCTTGTTCCACTGCATCAATCACAGGACAGAGAAAATGAGGAGGAAGAAGACCTGCAGGGTTATTCACCAGTGTCGACTGCACGGAGCATGGACAGGAACGTTTGTGATGAGGTGACTAAACTGTGGCGCCGATGATGTTCGTCTGTGTGTGATCCATCTGCAAGTCACTGAATACAGCCATTATTATTATTATCTATTATCTTTATTATTAGTGTGAATGCTTGAAAAGCATTCACAGTATTGTTCTTCTAATCTTTATTAGTGTGAATGCTTGAAAAGCATTCACAGTATTGTTCTTCTAATCTTTATTATTATATTTTATCTATTCCGTACGTTTTTTGAAAGCCTACTCCTTCAAAACCGTTCAACTTAGAAAAACCATTCAAACACCATTAGATTCCTATTCTTTTGGACATGACTGCTTCTACTTTTCTCATTTTTAACATTTATATTTTTAATTTTATTCAACTTTATTCAACAAAAATTTCCCATGTATTTCAATGGGGAGACCCTTCAAATTCTCATTCAACTTACTCATTTTTAAACTCTTACTACTTCCACATACGTTGACATAGAGCCACCATTCAAACTTTAAAACGAAGACAAGACATTCAACTATTCAACTTGTATTTATCTTTTCAATATCTATTATACTTTTTCTTCAGTTCCAGTTTAAGTTTCATGATGTTTTTTCACCCGTTTCAGAGTTTATAATGGGTGTGTATGGGACGGAATGTTGGGGCTAGAGTGAGACAGCTCAACTGCTAGAGTGAGAGGAGCAAAAAAATTAATCTTAAAATCTTTTTTAAAACTGCTGCTGTGTCCGCAGCGTTTGCTCTACAGGTATGATTTTACCCTCAAAACGTAGCCATCGCTGTCCTCTTTCGTCCAATGTGTTTACTATTGTACTAGGTGTTATGGTTCTTTCATAAATGCCACCAATGCACAGCCTCCTCCCTCCAACTCTTCCATAGACTCTAATGTTAAAATGGCTCAGAAGGTTCGTTTGAAAATCAGAAGAGCATGGTGTCTTTCCACTGTCACCACGTCCATATAATAAGCTCCACAGGCATGAAAACTGAGAATTAGGTAGACTAGACATTGCTGTCGCTCACGGTGAAAGAATTTTGTCAATACGACTTTTACTTTTCATTTGGGAACGATTTGTTTCGGCCTGACTTTTCTGTTCATTTTAAGCAGCAAAAGTGAGGCGCATGTCTGTGTACGTGTGTATGGAGCCATTGGGTGCGGTCACTATAGCAACCAGGCTCACACCTGCCTGCTTAACGAGCTCTGCCTGCCACTGTGCCAAGATTCATCTTAAACACTTCTCTTTCAACTGCTGCTGTGTCCACAGTGTTACAGCCATCATTTTACCCTCAAAACGTCGCCATCGTTGTTCTCTTTCCAACATATTGTCTTTCAAAGCTCAGACATGTAAACTTTTTAAACTGTGTGGATCAAAGTGGAGGGATCACATTTTAGTCATTCAGTGATTCAAAGAATATGAACTTTTAATATTCATTCAGATGTTTTCTGACTCTAAATGTTCTTTTCTCATTTCTTAGGGTTTTCTAATTTACATTTAAAACATTTTCAGCTTTTTTCCAACTTCTTCTTCTGTGTAACCTTCAGCTTTTAGCAGTTCAGCACCTTTGTTTTCAGGTTAAATTCGTTTTTTTTTTTTTTATTTCATTCAATATTTTTAACTCAAAATTCAGCAATTAATTCATTTCAGTGCATACATTCAGATTCAAGCATTCACACTGCAGTTTCTTCAGAAAATGCACTTTCTAGTTAGTGTGAATGCTTGAAAAGCATTCACAGTATTGTTCTTCTAATCTTTATTATTCTATTTTATTATCTATTCCGTACGTTTTTTGTACTCCTACTCCTTCAAAACCGTTCAACTTAGAAAAACCATTCAAACACCGTTAGATTCCTATTCTTTTGGACATGACTGCTTCTACTTTTCTCATTTTTAACATTTATATTTTTAATTTTATTCAACTTTATTCAACAAAAATTTCCCATGTATTTCAATGGGGAGACCCTTCAAATTCTCATTCAACTTACTCATTTTTAAACTCTTACTACTTCCACATACGTTGACATAGAGCCACCATTCAAACTTTAAAACGAAGACAAGACATTCAACTATTCAACTTGTATTTATCTTTTCAATATCTATTATACTTTTTCTTCAGTTCCAGTTTAAGTTTCATGATGTTTTTTCACCCGTTTCAGAGTTTATAATGGGTGTGTATGGGACGGAATGTTGGGGCTAGAGTGAGACAGCTCAACTGCTAGAGTGAGAGGAGCAAAAAAATTAATCTTAAAATCTTTTTTAAAACTGCTGCTGTGTCCGCAGCGTTTTTGTTGTTCTCTGTATCTAATAGTGTAGGGTCCACTGTACAATATAAAGCGCCTTGAGGCGACTGCTGTTGTGATTTGTTGCTGTATAAATAAACTTAATTGCATATTTGCTCAGTAAATGTGCACTTGTCTTAAACAGTTGATAGCATGTTCTGTCGATTGGCAGTCTGCTGTGCTCCACTTTCAGTGGTGGTCATGTAAAGGTGGAGAGGGCTGAGCGTGGTAGGCTGGCCCGCTCCAGCCACTGGGACAGGGTGGAGCTGCTGTAGGGCCTCCTTCCCAGATGCCATGGTGTTGGTGGATGAAGCCAGGTCATCTACCAGGTGAAGAGGTCGTGTTTGTTGTTGTGCTGCTAGCTGCTTCGCCTCTGTCCTATAACATGAGGTCAGCATAGCGCGGCGTCCGCTAAAGCAGGAATGTTGAGTTTTTGCCACACAAACACGTGGAGACAAACGCACACGGTGGTGTTAGCCTGAGTCTCATTGTGCAGCTAAGTCTGTGTTTCTCTCTTTCAGTCATGTCTGGTGTTTCCCGGCTGAGCACTCAGGACATCACAGACACGTCAGTCGCTTTGGTTTGGACTCCGCCTCCTGTCCAGTATGAGACCTACTACATCACCTTCAGCAGCCAGGTACGCGGCAGGTTAAGCTTTAAAGTCTTTGAGTTTCACTTCTCTACCTCCTCAGTGGTTCTTTGGCAGACGTGCACAGACTCCAGCATCAGATCACCTGAACTGAATTTATCAGTTTAACTGAAAGCAGCAAAAAAGGGGAAAAATCAGAAGTTTCATTCTTAAAGAAACGTGTGTTGTTCCCGGAGAGGGGCCCCCTTTCTCCTGTGAGACGTTTGACGTGTCGTGTTGATCTGAAACTCTGCCATGTTAGACAGAAGCATCCACCATTAACTGCATATACAACACATACAGTAATATACGTGTTGTGCTATGACTCAGACCAAAGTGTTTCCAGTATGGAAAAGCAGAAAGGCCCCATTTAAAACTGAATAATTTTAATAAAATGAATAAAATGTGAAGCCAGCTGCTGTTTTTCTCTCACACTGTGGAACCACACGGAGACAGTCCAGTAAAAACCTGTTCGGCTCACGCACATATTTCCATAATTCACATAACAGATCCACAGTCCTCACTGTCCCCTTATCCAGGACCTTCACCAGGTCATGTAGAGAGGGTGGAGCAGTGTGGAGGACACACGTTTCTTTACAAGATCCTCAGTGAAGTTTCCAAAGAGGTCTGCAGGTAGAAATATCAAACTGCGGTGTGTCGTTGTGAGCAGCGTTCACAGCCTGAAGCACAAAACTGCTGAGCTCAAAATGAACTTCAAACATTTGACACACACCATAAAAATCCTGCTTTATGTGACCGCAGTCATAACAGCAATCACAGTCTGCAAACCTTAGAGGATATCCAAAGTGTAAGTGATGGGGGTGTGTTGGTCTTTTATTTTGAAGGACACGAACAGTCTGTCACTTCCATGACAAACGCCTGTAAGAATGATCTGTGAGGTTGGGCTGCAGTGCCAGAGGAAATCTCTGGGCTCCATAAACACTAAATTACTGCAGATTTTATGGCGTTAAACTTCAGTGACTCCGTCCGCTGAGCGCAGGTTTGAGATCAAAGCGCCGCTTTCATGTTTCCGTGACTGGAAGTGAAACTCAGCGTCTCCAGATGGCGGCGAAAGTCACAATTTTGAAATTTCAAAGTCAATTAAACAAAGAAATGTAACCTACAATAGTTTTTTCTTCGGGGGGTCATTTTAGCTACCACTCAAAGGTTTGGGAGGTGGAGGTTCACACATCCGCTCGGTTGCTGGTTCACTTTCCAGGTGGAGACAGAGCTCTGCTTTGGGGTCATGTCAGTAGGTGGATGTGGAGGAAAGCTACCCACTGCAGTGACCCCTCGTGACAGGGGAGCTGAATGTGCCTGGAGATTTAGATGGAGCTGCTGTTTATGTCTTTTTCCAGCTAATTTGCAAATATTTAATAAACATCAGTAACCGTGGTTACTAGAGTGGGTTTGATTTGGAAAGTGATGGGGACATAAATTTGTTGGAGTGTCAGGATCCTGCCGGGTTTGGACCGATCAGCGCTGTGTGGACTCTGGTGGTCCCACGTCCACCTGTAAAGTAACCACTAGTGATGGGATTTCTTTATAGAGAGCCGGTTCTTCAGGTTGTTTTGTTGCTTTAATTAATTTATTATTAACAATAATATAAAATTATGCACAAAAGGAATTACTAATGTAAAAAAACAGTGGTTTTATTCATATATGTTTATATATAAATATATGTGGTGGCCCCTAGAGACAAAACACGTACAAACTCCAAAAAACATTTCTAGCGTTAACTGAACTTCCAAAACAGCTACCTAGATCACTTAAATTACACAATTGAAAGCATGAAAGCATGTGTGTATTGTTTGTGTATTTATACACAAGCATTCATATATATTCAAATAATTTAAAAAAAGTTCATTTACCTGTTACTACCACACACCAAATCCGGTCGTTGGTACTTGCCGGCTTGTGTAGCCACGAGGTAACAAAAGCTCGACACTGCGCCCTAGCATCCTGGAGCACTTCTGTTGTGTTTTATACGTGTTTTGAGTTATTATGTGTTTTGTCTGTAGCAGCCACCGAAAATATACTTTTATTTATTCACTCCACATGCACGTGCGAGAGAGGCTGAGAGAAAGAAAAAAAAAAAACACGGCTCGCAATAAGGAGCCGGCTCGCGTCGCTCACGTCAAAGACCCGGCTCTAAGAGCCGTTTCGTTCGCGGCCGACGCATCACTAGTAACCACTCACTGTCTTTAAACACCCAGCATCCACCTTCATGCATAAACTCATCAGCCTGCTCTACAACACGCTCTGTATTCAGTGTTATTAATACACGACACCATGAAGCAAATACTCAGTTTTGTGAAGTTTTATGATTTAAAAAAATCATTAGCAGTGTTGCTAAGCAACTAATTTTACATGTTTGAACTTCATAAGATGCTAATATTTCTCAGAGGTGCCTTTGAATGGCTTTAATAAAAACTGCCTGATCCTGGTTCTGTTGGAGTTCTTCCTCCCGCCGTCACCAAGTTCTTGCTCATAGGACTTTTGGAGGTTTTCTCTCTAAAACAGCAAAAATCAGTCGTGAATGCGTCAGACTGAGTGAGTCTGAGCCGGGACACGGCACAGAGATGTGTGTTTTCAGATCAAAGCAACAACACATCTGCACTTTCTCTTTAAACCTCGGGCATTGCAGAGGTATGATGAGTCATCTAAAAATTAATTTGGTTTAAAAAATATCCTCATGGATCCTGATGGCTTTAATTATGACAGGACAGATTGACAGTAGAAAAGAAAGATGGAGGAGACGTAACAGAATCAAACCTGGACTCGCCCCAGAGTGGCTGCTCAGCCCACCACGACCCTCCAGGCAGGGCAGGGACTTTCACCAAGCTTCATTCTGTTGACAAAGAGTTTAAAAACCATTCACTAAATATAGAAACACCGAATCTGCCTCTCCTGTGAAAACGAATAATAGTAAATATGTATCAGTTAATGTCGGGCTGATGTTTGCAGCAGAGCAGCAGGAGGACGGCCGGCTGATGGATTTCCTTTTTCATTTCGTCTGCTTTCCCTCCGCTCATTTTGGCTTTTCGTTTAAAGCCAAACTCGTTCCATCGCAGCCGGATGCGCTTGGCAGTCGGAGCCCATGTGGAAGACACTAACACCTCATCTCCTGCTTTAATCATGTGCTGCATTTCCTGCTGATTCTCCTCAAACCACATATGAGCACTTTTATTTGCTTCCCTCACAGGAACCTTAAAGCGCTGACAGTGAGTGTCGTTAGCGACAGTGTTAGCAACACAAACACAATCATATCATCGTGGACGAAAATAAACTGCAACATAGCAACAACGTCCTCGGTCCGCTCCTCTGATGTAACCGCCTGTAGGGGGCGCAGTAGCGTAGCTTTGTCTGATGAAGCTGTTCATCATTTGCTCGCTTGTAACAGCCGAGCGTGCAAGTTTGTGCAAATGAGTTCAAGGTGTTTCAGTTTGAAGCGTTAGACTGTTTAAAGTGATGTTTGCAGGACAGAGCAACAGCAGGACGTGCAAATATGTAAAAGTGAGCTGCAGTTTAGAGACTGTTTGACCATGAATGTGTATTTGCAGCCAGAAATAAGGATGTGATTGTTTCTGAGAGGACGTCATGCACAGAGACCTGCTGACCTGAAAAGCACCGAGTGGGTGTGGCTTATTTGGCAGCACAGCTTAGCTTTTCATGATTGGATTAATGTCCTTTGGACAGACGAGACCAAAGTGGAGATGATGTCCACAATGCAGAGCAGCACCTCATACCAGCGCTCAGCACGGTGGAGGAAGGACAATCATTTGGGCCATTTGCCTGGACCTCTGTTCCCCAAAGTCGTCTGGAGTCAAACGTGAGCTAAAGCTCGGACAGGGTCATCAACAGGACAACGATCCAAGCACGGCAGCAGAACTCTGACAGAAGAGCTGAATCGAGCTGCTGTCAGAGTGCAGACGTCAACCTGACTGAGATGCTGTGCGTGAACGAGTGGAGTGGCCAAAGTTCCTCAGCGACGACGTCAGAGACCAAAGAAGTCACACAGGAAATCACCACTTCATTTCCTGCTGCTGACTGATGCAGTGTTGAGTTATGGTGCAGGTAGTTTTGCACAGGACTGCAGAGGATAATCATGTTTGTGAAACTTCATTCAGCAGCCTTTTAGGCCATGTCCATGTTGGACATGTGGTCTTTTTTTAACGTGTTTATTTCTATGCAAATTTCCTGGAAACCTTTGACGACCTGAGTCAGGACTACAGCACCCTTCAGTCATGTGCTTTTAACTGAATTAATACCTGAAAATAACAGGTAACAATTCAGTCACATATGTCAAATATAGTGACTTATTGTGGCTCATACATGATTTCATTATCTAATAAGTGTAAACGTTTCTCTGTTTCCATTTCACCCATCTGGCACCAAACACTGAAAGGGGAGAACATCATATAATTTTGATGAAATTGTCAGTTTTTCTGGGATTATATGGAAACTGTTTGCAGGAAACCAGGAGTTCAAACTCCGTGTGCCAAACATGATAGAAAACAGCTTCCCTCCATCTATCTCAGTGTGTGGGTGGCGGGATGTCTGATGCCCTGCAGCCAGGCCTTCTACGTATGGTCATTAGCTACGTGATGCATGATGGGGTCTGATCATTCTCCTGGTGTAAAAACACTAAATTGTCCTTTTAATCACAGAAGTATTGAGATGCTTCGTAACCTGGGCTTCACATGTTCATCAGTCTGTTCACAAACATGTGCGATCAATCGGCTGCAGAGGGCCTTACAGAAGGGAAAATTACTAATTGCGTTGGTATTTGTGAGTTTAGGAGCGGCAGGAGAGGGGGGGGGCTCGGCAAAACCAAAACACGTTTAAACTCGTTCTTTCTACATCACTTAAAATCAAAACTGTCACTGAGATGAAAGAAGTCGCTGCTTTACATTAAACACACACACACGTGCTGGCCTCCTCTCAGACATGTTTTCCCACACACACAGTTACAGTGATCGCCTCATACTGTAATTTTCTTCCCGCTCTGACATCATCGAGGGATTAAGACTTAGTAATGACTTTGTTTGGAACGACTAACAGCACCAGAGAGACAAAAGGAAGGATGGATGGATGGATGGATGGAGGTTAATAGGCGGAGGAAATGATGGAGACTTGGCCGAAGAGGGAACAAAACTGGAGCTGAACTTCAGATCGACATGTGTTCGTCTTTACGAACCCACCGAGGGGAGACGTTATCCTGAAGGAGTCCAAACACAGACGGAAAACAAAGAGAGACAAACAAAGGAAGAGAAAACAGGAGTGGAATAGAAGGACAGAGGATGAGAGATCGGTGCTGATATGTGCAGTTACATGTGCTGTTTCTGGCACATTTCACTCGTCGTGTCTCCAAAGTTTGCATCATTTTATGGTGTTGGTGAAATGTTAGGCTCAGAGTCAGAGCTGTCCTCAGTAAGACGGCACCAGGCAGCTTAAAGTTCTCTCTGCTTTTTTTTCTTGTGAAAAAATGTCAAATATTTACAGGTTTCATTTATTCATCGTTCAGAAGAAATGAAACTGATTTAAAAAATGTCCAGAATCCTAAAAATCAGCTGTTTTCAATCAGTAAATGAAGGATGCGGTGCTTCTTTGCCTGCTACGCTTCATTTGAGCTAATTCGAGTCACCGGACCTCCTAACTCTATCTGTCCTGTTAAAGAAGCATTTTAAAGAAGTCCCCTGAAAAATAATAGAGCTTACTGTGCGGCTCATGGTGCTAGCATAACGTTCATAAAGCCTGCTAGCTCCCTCTGTGCTGATGCAGCCTGCTAACAAGCTTGGTCATATTAGCACTTTGACTCAGTTTAAGGCTTTCTTCTGCTTCCTGAGTATGAAGAAATAAATGTTGTGCACAGCAGGAGAGTACCACTTTCACTAGTTTGATGGGGGGTTAGGTTAATGTGCTTATGTGCTGCCAGCAGGGATTATCGAGCTAGCTAGCATTAGCTGCTAAATTAGCACTTCAGCCTCTCATCCAAACATAGCTCCAAAACAACAACGCGACAGCAGCGAGGTGGTGGCTGATTTACTATAGTTCCAGCTTTGAAAAACAGACTTCCATCTTTGATATATAGTCTCTGTGACAAACATGTTCACCAAGAAACCATCAAAGGGTCAGAGGTCAAGGTTAGCTGGTTTTCTTGATGTCAGGAGTCGTAGAGGGCTGTTTCCTGATGTCTGACTGCTTGAAAGCCACATGTAAACCTCCCAGTAATAATTACAAGAATCTTTTTTGTGACGGTCGGGCCCATTAAGTCATTTGCTGGTTTGGGAATCCGATCAGAAAATGATCAGATGTGTCATCTTTGGAAAGGCAAAGAAAAGGTTTGGATGGCTCGCTGCGGCAGTCGCACTGTGAGAATTTGGCTCCGGCTTTCCGACTCTGGAGGTTTCCTGTTCCTGTCACGGCCGTCAGCTTTGAAGCGTTAAAGTCAGAGAAGCAGCGAAAAGTAGACAACAAGCCGAGTGGGCAGAGTGGGCTGACAGAGGTGGATGAAGTGAACTCCTCAAGGTCCAGAGAAAAAGATGCAGATGTGGGATGCTTGTTGCTGAGGAAACACGTAAACACTGTCAAAAACATGGCAACTGCCAGAGAGATGACATCACCGTGGACCTACAGCTGTGACACGGAGAGCGAGGGAGATGGGAAGAGAGCGAGGGAGACGACATCCGTCAGCGGCCGTTCACCAGACGGATAAACACGAGATAAACGTCACGTAAATAACTGCGTGTCACAACAAGCAGCAGCGAGAACATCAGGAAACAGGGATCAGTGTCAGTCTGACGGCTGCTGGTTTCATTATTGTTTCCAGTTAAACGCACAGAAACAGCAGCAGCGATGTGGACGTCTCAGCGCTGTTTTCTCTGGAACCGTTTCTGCAGTAGGAAGAAATGAAAACTGAAAGCACGCTGCTGAGTGGGAGGCTTTTATGATGCATGAAGTCTGGAGTGATGTTTGCAAGGAAGCGTGGTCCCAAAGCTCGTCTCTAAACAGAGAAGTGACTAAACGGTCATACGGGTGCAAGTGCAGGTCAAAGAGCGGAGCCAGGGCCCTTTGTTTGGGACAAACACCACGTCTGAATCCCGCCTCTCCGATCATTCAGAGTCACTGAATTTTACCAGATTTGAAAGTTTCGTTTGGGATCTGTTGTTTCGTTTTCCCCTCAAAGGGGAAGGTTGGGGAAGGTTCTGGTCTGGGTTTGCTTCCTGCCCTCTGGGCTGAGCAGCTCACAGTCATTCATTCTGCATCATAACAGAGTAGCTGAGAATAATGTGAGTCCATCTGTGGGAAAGCTGATGTTCAGCTGGAAGACGAGCGCTCGAAAACAACAACACAAAATTCAGCTTTAATAAAAAAAATCCTCCAAACTGGGAAATCAAAGGGAACAGACTGGTGTTAATGGATTCACCTGTGCATGAATGAAACTGTTAGGCTGAGTTATGAACTCACTGCTCGCTGTTTCCTCTGGACTCAGAGTCGAGCATCTTTCTCCGTCTGCACGTCAGCGAGCAGCGGCGTTAGCTTTCACTGATCTTTAGGTTGATGAAGACTGTTTCGTGACAGCAGGCGAGTCGGTCGCTGCGTGCCTGAGAATGAGGAAACGCTTCCTCTGCACACTGCGGGCGGCGGCTCCTTCCAAGAAAATGTGATGTTATTAAAGTTGTCAAAGTTCTCACGAAAACATGGCAGCTTAATCCAGATCCGCTCCGGATCCAAGGACTCATCCGTGGTGTAGTTTCTGCTTGTTGCACGCCGTCAGGCGGTGTAGCCTCCACATTCAGACTAAACCATCGTCTCTGACAGCATTTCCAGAGCGTCAGACAGACGTCACTCCTCAGTCCGGATTTTCTCCTTGCTTCATTTCTGACTTCATAAACTCATTTTCAGTCACTGATTTCCTCTGTGGCAGCAAAACAAATCTGAACAGCCTCGAGGAAAATCCTGCAGCTCGCACCGAGCTAACCAACCAGTGTTAGTGCTGAAGATGGACACGAATCCAGGCCGGGGTGTAGTGCTTCAAGTTTCCCCTTTAACTCGTCGTAGGTGCAGCTCAACGTTAGCAGCGGTGTTTTTTACAGTTTCGATATGAGACATACTCAGTAAATAAAGCAAACTCATATTTACTGAATGTGGGCTTTGTAACGTCGGGTTGCGTTTAGTGGTTGAGAGGAGGCGGCAAAACACTTAGCAGGGTAGCCAAAA
>NW_024583101.1:76845-91831 GCF_018398535.1 Haplochromis burtoni | reverse complement strand
GTGTGTGTGTGTGTGTGTGTGTGTGTGTGTGTGTGTGTGTGTGTGTGTCAGTGCAGACATGTGTGACTTCATGAGAGCAGTTTTACTTTATCAAACATGTTAGAAAAATAGAAACAAGGATTGTTTTTAGAGTAGAAAACATAAACAAGCTGTTCACACTCAAATCAGCTGATCCACCAGGCTGAACTTCCTGCCTGGAAGAACGTTTTAATATATGAGGAAAATATTTCTGACGGTTAGTTTAAAAAAGCCGCACAGGGTTTAACACGAGCTCGCTTTGACCTGCTGTTCTGCTTCCTGACGATGCTGAGGTTTTTCTTATTCTGGGACTTAAACGGGAACAAAGTCCAGGCTTCGTCGACACACCCAGGCGGAGAAGAGGACGGCGCAAAGATGTATTTTTATATCGGAGAAAACCATGAAATCGTAAAGAGGCAGAGTCGCTGTGCGGCTGGTTTAGTCACCGTGGCGACGCCACGCAGCCTCGGCCTGGTTTTAGGCGTACTGTGAACTTGTTGGAGCCTCCATGTTAATGATGTCGTGTTTGGATCGAGGACGCAGATCCAGAATGACCTCTGGAGCTCCGTCGCCAGGAAGTCACCATAGAGACCAGCATGGCAACCAGCTGTGGTCCATTTACTTTACAACACAGTATCCAGGCATTAAAAGTGCAGCAGCCTTTAATTGGAGGGCAGTTTGAGGCTCCGACACACAAAGAGACTCGATTCTCTCTTAAGAGCCTGAATTAGAAAAGATGAAAGACGGAAATTATGGGAATGACGTCGTAATTTGGGGTATTTTCCCTCTGAGCTGTGGACTGATGCATTTCTTATCACTGCGCTGACGTCACCTAAAGGTTTTCAAAGGGTCGTCTGAAATCCTGCAGCCGCTGAGACTGAGGCGTCTTTGTTAGACGAGCTTCAGCCAAGAAGGTGAAGCAGAAGCAGGAACTTTATCTGCCCCCAGTTACAACTCGTATTTACGACAACATGATGTTAATGTTGTGATCTATGGTCTGACTTTCATGAATGAAGTCCAGGCCTCACGCTGACTCTGCAGGTTCATTCAGTCGCTGCCCAGCACAGGGCGAGAGGCGGGGCAGGTCTGTCACAGGGTTTATCAACAACATTCAGGACAGAGTTACAAACACATGAAAACAATACAAACAACAACAAACAACAACAAACCTGAAGAGAAGCAGCTCCTGTGCACTCGCACACATCAAATCAGAGACGGTTGGATGAGAAACGACCCTCAGAGAGGAAATATTCATGAATCTCTTCGAATTCCTTCATTTCCTGTAACTCCAAATCATAAACCTCATTTTCCTACTATGATAAGGTTGCACACGAGTGGGAGGGGCAGATATGTCCCCAGGTGACGGACGCCGCTGATCAAAGTGAAGTGTTTCCTTCTGTGTTTTTCGTACATCGGAGACTTTACGTTGTGTCCTCCCACTAGTTTAGGTTAGGGGTTAACCTCAGGGTTAGTTTCCCCTGAATGAGCCTGACATGCTGCACAAACCACAAACAGCCGTTTCCAGACGTGCGGCGATGTCACTGATTTGCTTCCTGATTGTTTCTCATTTGCTTCAGTAAAGTTTGATTGTGGAAGCCCCACAGACAGAGTGGTGTTTCCACTCAGGCTCTCTCTCACCGTCATCATCACTCCAATAGCTTAAGCCACGTTGGGTTCAGTTACAGCCAAATGTTACGTGGGCCAGATGCCGTACGGCGTCCACCTACAGCAATAACTGAAACACAGCATCGTGGTTCGTTTGTGCCTCTGTTGTCATGCTGACCTTGCTTCAGTCAGGCCACTATTTTCAAAAGAAGATTATTTCCACTTGCATTGTTTGGGTCTTTTCGGGTACCTCCCTGCCTTCCATGTGCAGCAGACCTCTGACGAGTGATACGACACTAACTTGATCAAATACAACAACGATTTCAAAGGCTGGAGATGCCCAGAATCCATCTTATGATGCAAAGCTTTGTGTCTGCAGGAACACGGGGATGACAAATGAACACCTGAAGCATCTGACAGCGTGTCTGTGGAAGTTCTGACTGTTCTCTGTCTGTCCTGACCCGACAGAAGGAGAGCGACCAGCAGATAACTGCGCAGGTGGAAGGCGGCCTGACCACCTACACCCAGACGGGCCTGGCGGCCGGTCAGGATTACAGAGTCGGCATCGTGGGAGAGATCGACGGCAGGAGAGGAGGCGAGAGCACCGCTGAATTCATGACACGTGAGGTTTTGTTTCCTTCTTTGTCAGAAACTCCTCTGCTTTTCTCTTCTTACTAAATTGAAGCCACAATCGCTTCCACCCTCCACAGATGGAAATGATTTTAACACTTAGATAACCATTAAAAATGAGGAAAGTCATACAGACTACACTGACTTTGAATAACTTGTGTACTTCTTAGTCACTCTGCACTGAATTATCCTCCTTAATAGTGTTAGTTCTTTGGCTGGTTTACAGGAGTTATACCGTGATGGTGTTTCGGAGGTGTGATGGGTGTAGCTACGTTTTATCACGTCAAGTTTTGTGTTGTAACCATTCTGAGAACACCAAGTATTCCCCAAATACACACTGTGTGCAGATGTCCTGACAAAAGGCATGTTCTTCAACTCTGATACCTGAACCAGAAAGTAACTGTGCGCTGGTCCTGCTTTATGAAAGAGCCTGAAGTTAGAGAAAGGAGCCTCTGACTAGCATGCTGGCACTTGAGAGCAGCTCAAATCACCAAACTGGCAGCGGGAGCTTAAACATTTCACTCTCGCTGCCCTTCCTGTGGGAGATGTAATCTGTGGCAGCTGCAGAGAAGCTGCCCGGTGGCTGGCGATGAAGAGGACGATTCAGTCTGCAGGAGTTTAGAAAAGGCAAAAACCGAGTGGAAGTGTATCGATCCAAGTCAGGGGGGTAAACAGGAACAGGTAGACGGCTTCATGTTACCTGGAAGAAAACATTCACCTGGCGTGTGCTGGACTTTCTTCTGTTTTCTTCACCTTCAGTCATTTCTGGTCCCACCAACCTCAGAGTTGTCAAGATGTCGTCCACGTCTGCGGTAGTCCAATGGGAGCCGACAGTGGGGGAGATTGACAGGTACCGTCTCACCGTAACGCCAAATGATGGAGCGGGGAGGAGTCAAGAAATGACCATCCCAGCTGACCAGAACTCCGCACAGATCCAGCGGCTGGAGGCCGGGCGTTTGTATGACATCCTGCTCGTGGCAGAGAAAGACACGAGCAGGAGCGCTCCAGAGACCACCCAGGTAGTCCCCGGTGAGTAGAGCCAATCACAGCTTGCTTCCACTCAGGTTAACGTCCTGGAAATCATTTTTCTTAGCTCACGCCATTGACTGTATGTAGATAATGGAGATAGCCTCAACTTTATATGTCAGAAGTGACCTCATTTAAATCATATTTAGCTAATGCTCACTAGCTTTGTTTGTAAGCTGCATCCATAAACTGTCAGATACTTGCTAATTAGTGCTAAGGAGCTAAAAAATAACGTAAAAGGAATTAAATTCTTGGCTGGTCGACTACTACATTTAATAGCAATTCCAGTGTTTAGTACAGTTTGACAGTAAGCCAAACATATTTATCAGATAATTGCATGACAAATGCTCCACGAGTCTCCAACAGCAGTCGAGAGGTCCAGTTCACATGGATGTTAGAGGAACTGAAGGTTACTGCTTGTTAAGCATTTTATATGAAATTTGTGGTCAACAATGTTAGTTAGAACTATGAAGTGTATATAACGTTTCTGGTCTGAACAGTAAATGCAGAGCTACCTCACAGCTTTCTAAAGGACAGACGGAGGATTCTCCTATAGTTTAAGAAAAATAAGTCCGGTTAAAGTCTCAGAAAATGATGCTTTGGCCTGATTGATTAATTTAATAAAGTGCAGTATGATGTTTGCAACTTTACAGTCAAAAAACAAGCTAAAGCAGAACATGCATGACCACGTATGACTCTGTGCATCCATACGAGTGTTCACGGTTTCTGTTGTGCTGTATGTTCACAAAAACCCAAGATAAAATCCTCACCTTGAGGCTTCACAGCAGGACTTGTTACGTCTGGCTTTAATAAGAGCCTCTGGTTAGTTATCACCCCAAAGTTAGTCTGAAATGACTCACTGCTGAGTAAAAAGTTAGAAATTTGATAAGAGAGAGAAATAAAAGGAAGGAATCCAGGTCGTTGTTGTTCAAAGATTTCTTTTCCAGGCTATGCTCGGGCCATAACAGCTTTTGTTCGGCTAAGTGAGCCTTTGTGTCCCGACACCTCATCATTCAATGAATTACGTCATATACAACACGTTAGTCGATGTCCTCCCCCGACCCTCAAGAAGAAAACGTACTTTTATCTGCCTCTAACCTCAGTCGTTGTATTTCTTTCTCAACAGTGATACGAACAGGTTTGTCCGAGGAAAACAATAATGACATTATGATATTCTCCTTGCAGGTTGAACATGGATGCTGCTGACCTGAGTTATGGTTTGCTCGGGCTGGCAAACTGTTGTAAATCAGGTTTCCTTAAAGGAACAATAATGATTAACAACCCTGCTTTTCTTTCTTTGTTAGGTGTGACTTCTTCAGTATTAAGGGCATATTATGATGATCTTAACACTTAATCCAAATACTCACTGCCTTTACATCCTTAGGAACGATATTACCAAGATTTCCCACGGCAGCTTCCCCTCCATATATTTCCAAAGAGTCCACTTTGACTACCCAGGCCTCCCTAGCACCTAACCAAGATGTTAGCAGCATACACCAAGACTTGAACCCATCAGCCGAGGGACAAATATTTGACCAGCGTGAGAAGACAGAAGATGTGAGCAAGGACAAAGACTCCTCAACTCCTATAATAATTGCCAGAACTAAACCTCTGGTCAATAAAATGTTTTCAATAAATGGCACCAGCCCCAAACCCATCGGAAAGTCCATATTGCCAAGGAAGCAACCGCATTTCAATGCAACAAGAGTTGTGCCCAGAAGGAGACCTTTTAAAAGAGTCTTGGAGAATAAAAACCTTAAACCAGGTGTCCCCATCATCAGACAGTCTGTGTCAGACCCAAGTATAGAGGCATCCAGCTCTGACAGAGTTGATAAAAATAAAGCTATGCTGCCTGGAACAGATTCAGAAACAAAGATCCAAAGTAGCTCAGAGGAATCAGCGGCTGCTGCTGACTTAAAAGGGCCACCGCATGTTGGCATTGCAGGCCATGGAAATGACACTGGTCTCGTTTCTCCAGAACCAAGTGGGACCGTTCAAAGCCAAGAGAAGAAATGTCTAAATAAAATCAAAGTGACACATTCGAGACTCCCCTTAAAAGATAGAGGCAATGGGTGTAGGGGGGCTGAGCATGCTGGCATGGTAGAGAAAAGTCCAGACCTGGGTTCACCGCCTTCTGCAGAGCCAGACCTTGATTATAAACCAGATCCTTTACATAAACTTTTGAAAGACACTTTTGATAGTATGAACATCTCAACATTTTCTGTTCACCTGTCAAAATCATCAAACCTCTCAGTCAATGCAGACATAATTGGGAAACAGATTTTGAGAGGACTGAAGCCACTGCCATCGCTCTCATCCTCTTCAACATCCTCAGAGTCACAATCATCATCGCATTCATCAGCCTCAAGGACATCACACTCTCCAGCTGCACCACCATCACCTTTATCCTCACCATCCCCACCTTCACCTGGTTCCGATGGATCAACGGCAGGTTCATCGTCCTCGCAAATGTCTTTAATTCCATCATCACCTTCATCTTTACTGTCACCACCTCCATCCACATCATTGTCCCTTCCAACAACATCATCATCCCCTTCCAGATCTGATAAATTTGATTCACATTCAAGCAATGAGCTAAGTGAAAGCAGCAGAAGTATCTCTGCGCCTGCACCACCCACAGATAGAAAACCACCACCAGAAGGTGGGGTACCTCGAATGAACACTCCTAAATATGGAATCAGACGCCGTCCATACGCAAAGTTTGGACCTTTTCAGAACAAAACCCATATAAATTCTAGATTCCGTCTCCCCTCCCATCGTATGAACCTTAGTCCTGAAATGACAGCAGAGAACAAACATCGGCCGACGAGCGAACTGTTGTCTTTACCATCTATATCTGCTTCTGAGGAATCATCCTCTGTTAAGGCAAGTGTACCAGTGAAGGATACAACTGGGTTAAAAAATGGGACAGCTACACCTGACTTATCTGGAGTCGAGCAAAACCAAAAAAATGTGCAGATAGAAAGACAAAGGATAGCAAATCGCTGTCCTCCATTCAAGAATTGCCGTTTTCTAAAAGGGGGACCTTTTCAGAATCAAACTCGTCGTATTGGACCTTTGAACCGTGAAACAGAGCCACGCAAAGAGCAGGTGGTTTCCAATGAGTTAACAGCTACGTCAGCCCCTTCTCTTCCCAAAGGGCCTGTGAGAGATGCAGATGATGGTGGACTTGGGACAAGAATCTCCTCCACAAGTTCAGCCACTGAGTTTAATCGGACACTCAGAGGAAGAGGAATGTCTTCCTTCCATCGCCCAAATACCAAACTGGGCTATATCTCTCGCCAACTATATGAAAGACGTTTAAAAAACGGAACCCAAAGAATACCTCAACGTCCGTATAACTATCCTCCTCACAAGTATTTCCCAAACAAAGAGGTAAATGCAGGCAGCACTGGAAATCAAACTGGCCAACTGGGAAGCATATTAACTCGCCAGAATGTCCAACACCCTACGCATCAAATTCCAATTAGAGAAGGAGATCAAGATACTGCAGCTGACCAGATAGATGGTCAAACCAATGTCCGATCACAGACTGAGAATCTAGGAACTGGAGACAGAGCTGTGGGGAGAGAAGAAGATATTAGCAGTACTGATTCAAAGCTGCAAGAAATAAATGACAACGGAAATCCTGGCAAAAGCAATGGGACTGGAATTCAAGGCAGACCAACAAAACAACATTTCCCAAATTCAAGACCCTCCAGCTCAGTCACATTTCCAATAAGACAACCAGCAGCAAAAACTGTTCCAGCACAGCATCCCACCCACATTAGACACTACACCGGGGGTAGCCAAAAGAGTGAGAACCCACAAACATTTGAAAGTAAAACTAAGCAGACAAATCCTACGTCAGATCTTTCTTCGTCTGGAGTCTTAAGGGAACCTTTGGACTTTGTGGAAGTCATAAACCAGACCACTGATGGATTCACATTGATATGGGACTCACCTGAAGGCAAGTACAAAAACTTTGTTGTGACGAGAAAAGACGGAAAAGAGGAGGACACAGAGCCAAAAGAAAAAGAGCACGGCTACCACGATTCTGGCAAAGAGGGAGGCAGGGAAGAAGAGAAGACGAATCACACGCCTAACAGGGACACCATTTCCCAAAATGTAGGTAGTGAAGATGAGAACAGAGTGCCTGGAAGCCTTGTAACTCATGCCCCAAAAATCCAAAGCAAAACAATAGTAAAACCAACAGAAAATGAAAAAACCTTCAAAAAAGTCCTTCCTGGTTCAGCTCGGTCCTTCCGGTTTGAGGATCTGCCCCCACAGCCCGAGTACACCTTGACCTTACTGGGAAAGGGCCCTGGCGTTCTGTCCAGACTGCACAAGCTTGTCATCAGTACAGGTACAAGCTATTGTAACAGTAGAAAAGCTGAATTTCTACTGTGCAAAGCTTCAAAATTACTGTCAGTGTTGTCAAGTCTCGTTCAGACGGCTCGATTCTTTCTTTTTGATCTTGTACCCGCGTCAGTCTTGGATCATTCAGAAGACTGTTCATTCAAGTGCTAATAACTAATAATCACTCGTCTTAAATGTGACTAGAAATGTGTGCTTACCCACTAAATGCTTCCTCCATCGTGGTTTCAAGAGCTCGGATGCTGTGGCGCTCTTGAAGACTGTAAGCTTGTGATTTACAGTTCCACATTCATCACTTTGTGTTTGTCATTCAAACAGTGGTTCAGTATAACTCACTTTCTTATTAACACATACTGATTTTGAAAAAACTCTCATGAACTTGTGTTTTCTGTTCATATTATATTTGTGCAGTCATTCTTCAGCTCTCGTGAATATGACAAATACTCATATTCATGACATTATAAAGATCAACACCCTGTCCATCCAGTTATTTGATGTCAACCCTCAGATGTGGGTTTACAAAGCTGTTTGCCAGATAGTCTTCTTAGTTTGTACTGGCCTAACTTGGTTAACAAACAACCTGCAGAACTTACTAGACTGCCACATGCAGAAAATTTACCAATTCTTTACAAAAAATAAAAAAAGAGGGCGAATCTTTGTTTTTTTCTCTTTGTACAAACATTAGGGAAGATTTTATGTACAAGAAACCAAACAGCATTCCAACTCTGTTGGGCATGATTAACAGAAGAGGACCCAGGATTGAGCCTAGGGGAACTCCACTCAGATGCACTGTTGATACAAACTAGTTGATCAACTAAGTTGACATCAAAGACATCAGTAACAACGTAACTCTCTTCATTCACTGCTACTCTGGTTTTTTCTCACTCAGGGTAAGCTAACAGCCATCTTCACTGACACCTCTTCACCTCTCTCCCAAACCAGGGTAAGACCACGGCTGGTCTCTCTACTTTTGGTCTGTTTTAACTTTTCGCATTTAAAAACGAAAAAGTAAATCAATTAGTAAATCTGTAAATGTGAACATTTTAAGGTAAATCAGCGTTTTACAGTACTGATGCATACTGTCAGTATTATACAGTACAGCATAGATTTTATTACAAAGAATAGTCTAATTCTCTTTTGTAATATACAGCTTAAGTCGTGCAAAACATAAAACAAACATCATTTATTGAGTGATACCGAGTCCTTCTGAGTTTTGGAAAATTAACTTCTCCCGATCGTTTCCTGGTTCTCACTTCCAGCTCTAAACAGTTAGATTAATATCTTAATGTGTTTGTGTTCATTCACTCTGAATAATCTTGTCAAGTGGTCTCTTTATCTTCCTTTGTTTTAACGTCCTTTATTCCTGCCATGCCTTTTATTTTCAGGTGAGACCGAGCAGCTAACTACTGTGTCGTCACTCCCTCCTTTGCCCAGGAGCCATCTGCATTTAATTGTTACTTTATATGTCTGTATATGATTTGTATACTGTATATATGTTTGCATTGTACATATATACACAGAAACCCATTGGAGCACTAATAGCAAATGTGTGGATGAATAAATAATACTGTGCACACTGTTTTCACTCCTGACTCTTTTCACTCTACTTCAGTGTTTTTCACAAACCCAGTTATTATTTTTTCTTTCTCTTTGTGGAATTTTTGTATTTCTGCTGCTTGTTTTTGTCTTTTATTGATTTTTTTCCCTCCACTTCCCTTCCTGCCTTTCGTTTACCCCCCCTCTCTCGTTATATTCGATCTGCCCTCTAGGACCCGAGCCTCCCTCTAACATAGTCTTCAGTAAGGTGACGGAAAACTCTGTGACGGTGTCGTGGACCAAACCAAAGAGTCCCGTCAGCGGTTTCAAAGTCACATATACCCATGCAGAGGATGGTGAGAGCCTGGATTCCTATTGTGCTTCATTTCTTATTGGCTAGTGAATATTTACGTAAGCCAGGGGTGGGCAACTCCAGGCCTCGAGGGCCGGTGTCCCTGCAGGTTTTAGATGTGTCCCTGATCCATCACAGCTGATTTAAGTGGCTAAATTAGCTCCTCAACATGTCCTGAAGTTCTCCAGAGGCCTGGTAATGAACTAATCATGTGATTCAGGTGTGTTGACCCAAGGTGAGATCTAAACCTGCAGGACACCGGCCCTCGTGGCCTGAGATTGCCCACCCCTGACGTAAGCAAAGGTCATGTCCAGTTTCTAGATCAGGGAGCGAGGTCACAGCTGATGAGTAAAGACGTCTGTTCCATCAGAGGTTTGGTTCAGTTCAATAACATTGTTTTCTCTGTGTGATTGTTAGATCCTTGCCGTACAATTTAAAGCACCTTGAGGCGACTGATGATTTGGTGCAAGACTTTATGGAAAATAAAAAATATTGAATAATTTATGACTTTTTATTACATGCAAACGTCTATTAGGATTACATGAATAAATAACTAATCCTGTGTTTGTGCATGCAGGCGAGCCGGTGTCGGTGTCTCTGGACTCAAAGGACTCCACCGTGGGTTTATCCAAGCTCTCACCTGGTTCTTCTTACGAGGTCACCGTCATCTCCACCCTCGGACTGGACGAGAGCGATCCAGTGAAAGACTTTGTCATGACGCGTGAGTCACGCGCTGTTGTTCACTGTTTATCTCAGCCTGAGATGACACACTGTTGTAAAAGTTCATAATTGAATCCACACATGGTTTCTTTAAACAGTTTCATGTTTTCCATTTTTTGTGCTTTTTTTTACACTGAAAAGCAATTACTTTTACATGTTTTTGCTTCTATATGAGAACTGGTAGCTTGGTAGTGTGTGCAGCAGGTGCTGACCTGGAAATGAGCTGCACGGTTTTTATGCTTCGTCTGAGGAGACTCGTGCTGGATTTATTCCAGTCGTCTGTGTTATTTCAAAGAGCAGAGAAGGCAGTTCAGATGATTCCCATCCTAAACACAGAGTCTCACGGGGAAACTGGAGGCTTTTTCTCATCTTTGCATATTTCACTGGTGATCAGTCTACAAACTTCAGTGAGGTCAAGCAATGGCTCCTGGCAAATACTCTCATCCTCAATGATAAGAAAACTATCTTAAGGAACTCCTAAGCTCATATGTTCCTGCTAGGGCTTTAAGATCATCCTCACAGTTACTGCTGGTGCAGCCTAGATCTCGGCTGAAGTCTAGAGGTGATCGAGCGTTTGCTCTGGCTGCACCAGAGTTGTGGAACAACCTTTCGATTGGCATCCGGGCGTCTGACTCTATTCAATCTTTTAAATCACGGCTTAAAGCGTATTTGTTTAATCTTGCTTTTTCTACCGGTGAAATGCTGGCCTTGTTTGCAGTGATTTATTCTATTAATTTTCCTATCATGCTTTTATTTGCGCTGTGCATGTCATATCGCCATTGTGTTTTGATGGCATAGTTATATCGTGCTATAGTTATACTTTTTTCTATTGGTGGCTTTTTCCTGTGAACATAATTTTACACTTTTATTTTTTGTTTTTATGACTTTGATTATACTTGTGTTAATTTGTTTTATGTTAAGCACCTTGGCATGCCGTTGGTTTTTAAATGTGCTCTATAAATAAAGGTGGTTGTTGTTGTTGTATGTATTTGGTGATTATCAGACTGGGCCGTGTGTCCTCTGGAGTGGAAAACTGAGAGAGAAACTTCAGGAGAATTATAGAAGTATTCATTTCACTTTTACTTTTAGGCTTTTAAATCATGAATGTAGAGTAAAAACTTCAGTATTACAATACAGATTTATTTTAATCGTTAGTTGGTTAACTGGCATTTTACTTTCTTCACCGTGGCCGTGATGTTTACTGCACTGAACTTCAAGTTGAACCGATATAGCTGAAATGTTGCTGTTATAATTGTGGAGCGGGAGGTCGTAATGGGAGGTCATGATGGGTGGTCATGATGGGAGGTTGTTTTGGGAGGTCATGATTCTTTTCGTAACCATTATTACCTTTATGTGTCTCTCAGTGCCCGACCCGCCGACACACCTGCGTGCCGTAAACGTCACCGACTCCACCGCCTTGTTATTGTGGCGTCCAGCGCTGGCAGCCGTTGATAAGTATTCCATCGTGTACGGCGCGGGCACAGGTGAGCAGGCTGACTCATCTCACTGTTAATGCAAACTCATCATGTCTGCATCATGTCAGTTTCTCTTGCGTGTCTTAAATTCACCCACGGCTCCTCGTTGTACTCCTACGTGTCTGACTAAAGCGCCCAGTCTGATCATCGTTTTGAATGAGGCAGTTTGCTTGTGTAGGTTCAGAGGTGAAGGTCACAGTGTCCGGAAACGCAGCCGAGCAGCAGCTCAGCGGCCTGGAGGGATCCACCACCTACACCGTCACTGTAACCAGCCAGCTGGGCAGCCGGGAGAGCTCGCCGGCCACCACCAGCTTCACCACCACCGGCGGTCAGCACCACCTTTGTCTGTAGTTTGGTTTGTGACCTGAACAAACACGAACCTCATCAGTGTTCCTCTCCAGGCTCGGGGAAAGTTGGGGAAGGCCCGCAAGACCTCCAGGCGAGCAACGTGACTCCACGCACTGCCACGTTGTCATGGAAACCTCCATCAAAGCCCGTTGGTAACTACAGACTGAGCTATCAGGCTAAAGACAAAGAAATGAAGGTGAGCAAGTTTTAAAAATGATTTCCTGATTAGTCAGTGACTCGAGTTCAAGTCACGACAGGAAGCGAGGCTGATGTTCTTTTTACGCCTCCTCCTATGATTTTTCTGTGTTTTAACTTCTGAGAACACAATCGTCCGGCTTAGCATCGCCTCTTTGAACCAAAGAAAATCGAATAACATATTTGCTGAGTCCTCTTGTCCTCACCGTGTGCACATCTGGACTGTCTCCAGCACAGCTGCTTCTTTTGGGTCACTCTGTGGACGTTCACACTGCTTACACTTGTACAGGTGTGGAGTGACGATTGTGTCGATGGCCAAAGAACTGCTGAATCTTCAGTCATATAAAGATCAATCATTAGAAGGAAAACTCGAGTTATTGTTATTGCAGACTCCAGAATCGCAGCAGTGATAGGGATTAGCAGGACCCTGGAGTCTAGACGCTGGTGGTGGTGAACACCTGGGAAAACTCCCAGATGTGTGAACACTGAGCTTCCTTGTAGAGTTTAAACTTAAAGAGGTCCAGATGTGTACATGGCGACCACCTTAAAGAGAACCTCAGACTCATTTTATTATTTATTTATTCGTGAATATCAGCAGATGTTGAATTTGATGGTTGTTTCTCACCAACCGTCAAAGGAAAACGTGGCTGAGACGTTCCTGTTTATTTTGACCTGATGTTTATAATAGCGTGCGTATCTCAGACATTCGTGAGGCCTGATTTCCGTTTGTACCGGCGGCAGGAGGTCATTGTGGACGGCTCGTTAATGCAGTACAACCTGACTGGACTCCATCCTGGATCCACGTATACGCTGCAGCTCCAGGCCGAAGGAGGAGGACAGTACACGTCCGCCATCTCCACAGAATTCACCACCGGTACTTCTTCGAGCCTTCGTCAGTGCTGTTGTTGTTCGAGATTTCCTCCCACCCTCACCCTCCGTCTTGCTCCTCCTCAGGAACCCTGCGGTACCCGTTCCCCACTGACTGCTCTCAGGAGCTGCTGAACGGCATCGTGACTTCAGGCGAGGCAGAGATTTTCCCTCAAGGCAGACACGGGACGCCAGTGACAGTTTCCTGCGACATGGAGACAGACGGTGGCGGCTGGACGGTATAAACCCACACCACAGAGTCGTCTTTACTTTACGTGTGTTTGCCTAATTTAATTACTAATAAAACACTTCCAATATAGTCCAGCAGTATTTATGAAGCCCGTTAAAAAGATCTTTAAAGACGGAAGGGAAAAATAAATAACAGTAAAACTTGAAAGAAGGAAACTTTTTACGGGACTCGATGGAGACCGGCTCGCTTTCAAAGGCAGCCTCGTGTCAGCGCCGCCTGCACTGAGCAGGTCTCGGGTGTTTGGCTTCCTGTGTGCAGGTCTTCCAGCGGAGGAAGGACGGCTCCGAGAATTTCTTCAGACGCTGGAACGAGTACGTGGAAGGATTCGGGGACGTGAATGGAGAGTTTTGGCTCGGTGAGAGATGCTTTTTAATATCTGAGTACAAATCTGCACAGGACCAGGCTCCGTGTGGTGAGGAAACATATTTGGAAACACGGATGGCAGATGCAGCTTCCACAGAGTGCAGTTAAAGCAGCAGATTTGAGCACAGCGCCAGTTTAACTGGAAAGACAGACATTCTCATCCCAGCCTTTTCTCATTTTTCTGTTCAGTATGTCTGTTGTTTATTTTGTTTCCTGTAATAAAACCCGATAAACTCGCCCCTTCAGGACTCGCGAGTATCCACAACCTCACAGCGATGAGCAGGATGAGCCTGCGGGTCGACCTGCGAGACGGCGACGAGTCAGTGTTCGCTCAGTACTCGACGTTCGAGGTGGCCAAGAGGAACTACAAACTGACTGTGGGAGGATACAGCGGCACCGCAGGTAACACGGGAACCTGGAACAGGTGATCAAAGGTTTTCAGCACCGCCGAGCTCGATTCAGGTTCAGATGTTTGCTCTGAACATCCTGATGTGTCTGAGTCTCATTCAGTCAGAAAAAGCCATCACACCAAGGTCACCTCTGTCCTACTGTAATGTCCAGACTGGGGGGCAAGGCCCCTAAAAGCATGCCCCTGCCTGCACTCCTGGCCTCCTTGGTCTGGGACACTTCAGACTGAAACCTGCTGGACGGTCGTGTATCATCAGAGGTCAGCCTGACTCATAGCTGGCTGCTGCTTCTCACACACGTCCATGCCAACTGCACTTGTGCCCAACACAAACCTTTGTGATCGCACTTCCTGGTTACAGTTTCTTATTTTCTCTTGTTGTGGGAAACGAGTTTGAGGTTTTATTTCCACAAAGACTAAAATTCACAAACAGTTGAATTAAGTCATCTAAATAAAGCTCAAGGATCCGGAGATAATGAATCATTTAAGTAAATAAAATTATATTTGTTAATAAGGAAACTTCCTACCGTGCTATCCTTTCAGGTGACTCTCTCAGTTACCACAACAACCGGATCTTTTCCACCAAAGACCGGGACCTGGCGCCCTTCATCACCCGCTGCGCCATGTCTTATCGAGGAGGCTGGTGGTACAAGAACTGCCACGAGGCAAACCTCAACGGCCTCTACGGCATCAACACCAAACACCAGGTAACGTCATCGAGTCGCTCGGACGGATTTTACTTATTTTCAAGGACCTGCTACAACTTTGAAATGGAGCTGGTTGAAGTATAAAAACAAGTGTGTGTGTGTGTGTGTGTG
>NW_024583101.1:59706-76451 GCF_018398535.1 Haplochromis burtoni | reverse complement strand
GTGTGTGTGTGTGTGTGTGTGTGTGTGTGTGTGTGTGTGTGTGTGTGTGTGTGTTCAGGGTGTGATCTGGACCGCCTGGAAAGGAAAAGACTTTTCTGTCCCGTTCACTGAGATGAAGCTGAGACCGGCAGCCTTCAGGCCTCCGTCCCGAGGATGAGCGAGAGAGAGGCTGATGATGATGATGATGATGAACTGCTAAACACACATGCTCAGTGTGTTACATGTGTGAACGCACACATTGAAACGGGGAGCTCGGGCTCCTGTTAGAAGATTTGTATAGAGTCAGTTATCAGTATGTTACTGCAGATTGTACAGGTTCCTCCTTTTCGCCAGTATTTTAAAGCGGGGCGTCTTCCTCCATATTTAAAGGCTCAGTTCACACAAATTATATCACGGCTGGGTCCAGTTAGACAGTTCTGGTTTCACATGCAGATGCTCTGAGAGATCAGAAGTCTCAAACTAGAGGCCCTCGTGGCTCCTGATCCAAAGCAGACTGTGAGGCTTTCAGACCAAATAAAAGTCACACAAGATAAAAAAAACAACTCAAAACCCTCTTAGAAAGATTACTGGTACCAGTGAGTGCTCGGCTCAGTCAGATCTGATGGATATGAGCGACACACAGGCCAGAAACGCAGCCCACACGTCACTCCCTGGTTTTTCCATCACTGTGTGCCTCAAATTTGAAAAATAAATAAGAACAAAAACATTTTCAAGGACAAAATGATCCAAAAAACATTTTAGTGTTTCAGATCAGATCACAGTGAAATGTAATCAGGCACAGGTCCTGCTTAGAAGCTCGTTTAGCAGCAGCCCCACTTTAAAGCTCAGCAGCGCCCCCCGGTGTTCACTCTCTGAGGGTCCTCAGGTGCACTGTGGCCCCGCAGTAAATGGAGACGGGTCTGTGCTCTGTCGCCTTCTCGTTGTGTTAACAAATCTGTTTTATTCCCTGTGTTCTGTATGAAGCCTCCCAATGACTTCAATAATAAAACAAGTGAAACTAAACAGCTGCACGGGTTCATCTGTTGGAGTCAAGGTTGCATTGTGACTAAACACTCTCTGTTTGCAGGATATGAATGAAATCATTCTTTCTTTTGTTTAATCTTTAAAATGTTGAATATATTAACAAACAGCGTGTCAGTGCAGTTTGAGCAGTGTCGTTTACTCAAAGTTATTCTCTCTGTGATGCACACAAGGTGTCACTGAGCAAATGTCACAGAAACTGCACCTGGATCAGCAGGAGGAAGAGGAGGAAGAGGAGTATCAGCAGTGTTGGAAAGGTTACTATGAAAATGTATTCCACTACAGATTACAGATTACATGCCCCAAAATGTATTCTGTAACGTATTTCGTTACGTTACTCAATGAGAGTAACTATTCTGAATACTTTGGATTACTTAATATATGATCTGTTAGCTGTTTACAGCTACATGAATGTGATTTATTACTATTACTGAAGGCTACTCTCCACACCAACACCAGCAGATCAAATTAATATAAATGGTAAATGGCCTGTATTTATATAGCGCTTTACTAGTCCCTAAGGACCCCAAAGCCTTTACATATCCAGTCATCCACCCATTCACACACTGGTGATGGCAGCTACATTGTAGCCACAGCCACCCTGGGGCGCACTGACAGAGGCGAGGCTGCCGGACACTGGCGCCACCGGGCCCTCTGACCACCACCAGTAGGCAACGGGTGAAGTGTCTTGCCCAAGGACACAACGAACGAGACTGTCCAAGCCGGGGCCGAACCGCAACCTTCCGATTACAAGGTGAACTCCCAACTCTTGAGCCACGATCGCCCCCCATATAAATGAGTAACAGTAGGTGGACATTAGGTAGGCTGCACTTTTTGCAGCGATCTCGTTAGAAACTATTCGGTGCGTATATAAAACAGGTCCGCGGCTCCGAACCGTAGTAAAGGGACCTCTGGCTGATACGTCGGGTTCGTGTCGGGCTTGTAGCTGAAAACTAGCTTTACTTTGTTGTCTGGGTCAACTTTGCTTGCGAGAGACAGAGAGAGGCGTTGAAAGGCTGCTCCAACGGAGCTTATTGTTTCAGAGGAAAAAAAATACGTATGTATGCATGCATGCGCACTGTTATCTCCACTGTAGACCACTCCACACAAACTGATATCAGCTGGTTGTTGCTCAAGTGTGCAGAAAGAAAAAAAAGTATGTAACAGCAGGTAACACTGTGACATTAGTGACATATGTCAGTACAGTAACTGTGCATTGTAACTTATTATTACCACGTTATACCCAACCGTGAACATGAATTCTGTCCAAATGTTGCTAAATGTTGAGCTAACACTAGCTTGATGATATGAATGATGGCCTCAGGTCACCTCACCGCCTGTGTCCCATAAATGTTGTGTGTTGTTCACATTCTGGTGAAAGGTTCGGTGACTTTAGAAGCTTGATCTCTTTGTTAGCAACAAGTACACCCAATAAAATCACCCTTTCATAAGCCTTAGACCGTTCACGTGATGGAGCCCTGTGATTGTAGGGCAGTCTAAGATAAGCGTACGCTCATGTTTAGGACATGAATGATTCTTTCAACTGTGGAGAAAATGTCTCGTGTTTGTTGCCAGTTGAGTCCATGTTCAGCTGAAGCATTGAGGGAAAAGGTGTCTTTCTTCACCTCAGCTCCCAGATGTGCTTTTAAAAACCTTTTGTTTTTTAATTGGTCCCCAGGGTGCAGCTCCCACCCTCCCACCCTTCTGCTCACCAGGAAACCAATCACAGTGGATCTCACCTGTCCTCTGAGCCTGCTTGTTTACAGGTGTGTGTCCGGGGCGTCACTGGGGACAGACCAGTGATCAGAGGCGGGCAAAGCGATTGGCTGAGAATGAGGTGGAGGCAGGTCTCATGTGAAGGGAAACCAGTCCCAAAACCACGAGACAGGTGGCTGCAGAGACACCTGGAGGGCTGAGGGCGCTCAGGTGGTCCACTGCCTGGAGGAAGAGGCTGAGACTGAGGAGGGTTTTTGTTCAAGCAGAGCGGCGTTTGTGACTTCAGCAGAACGAACCTGGTCCTTCTTCTTAAAGGGTTTGGAGAGGGTTCGCACAGAGCACGCTCAGTGGAAAACCAACCAGAAGCTTCTGAACAGCACAGGTAAGCTCGCTCCATCTCCTCCATCCACCTGCATCGCAAATAAGAGCTGCAGTAATGTTCGCATTTCCACCACTTTCTCATTGAATTCATATCTTCTATTGTCCTGTTGGTAACAAAAACTGTAAATGATGATGACATAAAGAACCCAAAGGACAAAATGAAGCCTTAAAAACATGTGATACATTTTTCAAAGAGACGTAAGGATGAGTAGAAACGAATAGAAACGGCTGACTCGATGTTTGGGACTCTGCTTGTTGGTCGCGACCTTCACTGAGGTTTTCATCGCTCTGATGACGCCTCCTCTGCTTCTCAGTCATGATGTCGCCAGATGACCGAGCCCTCGACGACCTGTTGTACGGCAGTGACCTTGGTGACGAGGTGGAGGGGGCGGAGCTGGGCGGCGGCGCAGAGGAGAGCGCTGCTGCAAATAACGTGAATATTAAATCTAATTATTATTATATAATTATATTATATATTATATATATTATATATAATTATATAAAAATAATATAATAGTAATATTTATTAGTATTATTATTGTATTATTATATTTTTATTCTTGTTTTATACAACATTAGTTTTTATATTTTACTTGTACTCGACTGTCATGTTGTTGCTGACGGCCGATCAGTCAAAAGTTATGATTTCCTTTTGCACACATGCTCTGATTTCACTCATCTAACAGCTGTTTTCTGGATAAAAACCAAAACACAGCATCTGTACTGCTCTGGTTCATTTAAAATAACATTAATCAGTGAATAAAGAACATTTTGTTGCTGAATCTGATACAAAAACAGTCATAATCTGCTTACAGTTAAAAGCAGTTGGGAGAATATTCAGGTGTTTGTCGGCCTCCTGCTCAGTAACTGTGCAATCACATTTTCTCTGATCCAGATGTGACATCACTGTTATCAGTAAATGTTCACTGACATTGAATCCGTCTGTCAGGCTCAGGCTCCAACAGCTGTGTCCATCCAGGAGCCAGTGACGTGTGCCGGATGTGGCGAGCAGCTGCTCGACCGCTTCTTCCTGTTGGCTGCGGGGCGGGTGTGGCACAACCCCTGTCTGCGCTGCAGCCAGTGTCAGTGCGAGCTGCAGACGCACCCGTCGCTGTACTGGAGGGACGGAAACATCTACTGCCAGCAGGACTACTGCAGGTCTGCGAGGTCTCGCCTTCCTTTGCTTCCTGTTTTTCACCTTTCTGACTCTGGTGTGCTTTCTCCTCCCGCTCAGGATGTTTGGAGGCGGTCAGTGTGCTCGCTGCTTCCAGCCAATCCCAGCTTCTGATTTGGTCATGAGGTCTGGTGAGCTGACTTTCCATCCTCACTGCTTCTCCTGCCAGGTCAGCCTCCACGCTTCGTCTTATTATTTTCAGGTTAAAGAGCTCTGAATAGATGCAGACGGTCTGTCCGATGTGTTGCAGGAGTGTGACGTGAAATTAATGCCGGGGAACTTGTACTGCATGCAGGGCGCCAACCTCTACTGTCAGTCTCACTATCAGAGTGACGGGGGCGTGCAGCCCCCCCCCGACCTGCAGCCCAAACAGCATCTAGATGGTGAGTGTGAAGAACTTCTGGGGCCTTTGTGGGCATCTTATTTGTTTTATCTTGTCGAGCTCTCCCACTCTGTTTGGATTTAAATGTCAAATACAGGAAGTTCCGACCACTCGACTTTAATCACTTTAAATCAGCTCCGAGCAGCATTTGGAGATGTTGCTCCCAGCTGGGAAGTCCTCCACTCACTTCACACATGATGATGAGCCCGTTCTCACTCATGGAGCTTTAAGTATTGCAGTCACTCCTACTCCCACTGTGGGAGTGACGCTCCCGCTCTGATGAAACAATCCTGTCACTCATGGAGTCGTCACGTTTACTGCCAAACAGTGAGAGAAGGAGTGAAAACTGATGCAGTGTTTGTGTCGCAGCCTGAGCACCGAACCACACTGTGTGCAGAGCAACACAACAGTCACCTGCTCACACCAGCAGCTTTTCCTCATCTAAGCCTTTCCTAACATTCACATCAGCGGGAAACCAGCCCGGGATCAAACTACCAACCTCCTGATAGATGACCTGCTCGTGATGCCGAGTTAACTGGAGCAGAAAGGTCATGAAAACACGGCGACGGAAGTTTCACGTCCATGGAGGAAAATGTTGGTGTGGAGTCAGCAACCTTCCAGCTCTCACTGTTGGTTTTATGTTTGCAGTTTTACGCTCTGACCACCGAAACTAAGATGATGTTTCCAACTAAACGACATATTCAGTCACGTTTCAGGACAGGTTAGATTTGTACCTGGGACCACTTACCTGCAGGTCGCACAAGCCTTTAACATCCATTTAACCCCCCCGGATATTAAAGTCGGTCATCAAACAGCTTAAAGTACTAACGACGAGATCTGGACGAGTTGAGGATCAAACAGAGGTCAGAATAACAGATTCTTTATAAAAGCCGGCATTTACGCTTCGCTGCGCCGTAGTCCTGATACAGTCACTATGAGAGCGCTACGGAGGCCAGGGTGAAGACCGTTATTAATATTTATTATCATGAAACCATCAAACGTGATTTAAAATGCAGTTTAGTCATTATGTAATAAAATGTTCAAATCCTTTTCTCAGTCAAACTTCTCTAAAGTTCATTTTGAATGAAAGTTTTGTTCTGCTTTGTTGGTCGGGGCCGAATTCAGCCCAGGTGTCAGGTGAGGGGGAGGAGTCTGTCAGCAGTCCAGAGCCACGATCGGACGACAGGGCGGCAGGTGGGCGGATCCCCCGGAGGACCAAGCGAATCAGGACGTGCTTCCGCAGCGAGCAGCTCAGAGCGTTGGAGTCGTACTTTGCCCAGAAACACAACCCCGACGGTAAAGACTGGACCTGCCTCGCACACAAGACCGGCCTGCCCAAGAGAGTCCTGCAGGTACAAACGTCTGGAAGGACGGGCTCCTTCGAGGCCTCCGTTTAAAATGAAACGCCGCATTCTTATTGGCTCAGCAGTGTAAAAGTCAAAGATCCTCACACGCACAGGGTTGAAGATGAACACTGACTCACACAGTTCTGATAAACGATGAAGCTTTGCACCGTCTTTATTTCTGCTGTAGGTTTGAGCACAGGCTTCTGGAGCGGGCCTCCAGTGGTCATTAGAGGAAGTGCAGGTTTAGTCACTTCCTGTCTGGTTTCACTTCTCAGCCCTGACAGAGCTGTGGGGTTTTCTTCTGCTGCACACACATTTATCTCTTTCTGGTTGTTCTTCAGACCTTTTAGAGACATTTCATAGATTTGTGCCATCTTTGAGTTTTTGCATATTTTCATGCAATTTTCCTCCTTTTTGTTTGTTTGTTGTTATTTTGTGTGTCTGCAGCTGTTCTGTTTGCAGAGATGTAAAACAAGCACGGAGATGCAGATAGACTGTAATCATGTGCAGGTACTCAGCTGTGGTGTGGGAGAGGTGGGATGCTTCCACTCACGTGGGCCCTTTGTCCTGAGATGAATGGAAACGGTGTGGTTTACTGTGGATTGTGGGCTGAGTGACAAACGTCTTCTTGTCCCTCTCGTTGTCCCTCAGGTGTGGTTTCAGAACGCTCGGGCCAAACTCCGCCGTTCCCTTCTCTCCGATGACTCTCAGGTCAACTCGCCCTCTGCTCTTCCGAGAGCTGCCACCATGGCAACCAGTCCCTCATCCCCGACCTGCTCCCCGCCGGACCGATCGCAGCCTTTTCCCACCAGCACCATCGACCAGCTGCAGCTGTCCCTGCTCACCTCCCCGCTCAGCGAGCAGGTCATCAGCCACCCCTCCCAGGAGCTGCTGCAAAGCCCCGACTTCTTCCCGGACTACGACTCCCAGAGCGCACCGGGGTGCATGTCCACCCTGGAGGTCCACGGTGACTTTGGGGAGGCAGGAGGTGGAGAAGTTAGCGCTGATGCTTTTGGTCCACATTACTGTTAGTCAGTGAAAACACAGTAAACACATGTAGACGGAGTTCAAACTGTGACGAGCTGTCGGATTTGTGAGGTTGATAATAAATATATTGTTAAAATCCAGCTTTCATGTTTTTCCTGTGACGTGTCGAGTTGTTTGTCTGTTTAGCATGAACCTAAGAGCTTGTTGAGTTTCATGCTCTGCTCTCACTGACGAGAGGCTCATGGTAGGAACAGGACACCAGCATGAAACATCATAACACGGTGACCTCGCCTGTATGATCTGAAACGGCATATTTCATTCTTACCTTTCGTTGGCATCACATCCTGATCACATTCACTGTTTTTCTAATGAACGATCGACTTCCTCGTGTTCCTCGAACTACTTAACGAGTGCATGTGATGGAAACAGTGACAGACTTTCTTCTTTCAATCATTAAAAGGCCGGAGGTGAAGCATTTTTCTCAGAAATCAATTCTCAGCAGATCTGTGGTCACATAATTGGCAGTAATTTGAGCGCAGCATCATTCGGTCTTAGGTCTGGATCCGTCACAGAGACGATTCCTCATCATGAATGACATTCTTTCAGGTGTGTCTGTGTTTCCCCAGCGAGCTGACATTCATAACGAGCGGCGGTATAAGGAAGGAATCCCTCGCCGTCCTCAGAAATGTCCTAATGAGTCACCCTCAACAATCAAACGGCGATAATTGCCATGACTCGCTGGGCCTCTGTGATGAAGTGGGTCATCGTTTCTCAGAAGAAAGTATGAAGGTTATCGTGGTCGGCGCTCGCCTTCTCATGCGTCACAGGGCCGAGTGACCAATGGGCGACGGCGGGGCGGCAGAGGAGAGCGGGCAGTTTTTAAAAAGGTCAGATGTGGAGATTCTTCGAGGAGATAGAGCAGGTCATTGCACACGGAGCAAGGTAAGAGACGGCTGCAGGTTTCTGCTGTGTGTCTTCTTCGTTGGTGTTTTCAGTGAATTATTTCCAGATTAATTCGAGAAACAGCGTTTCAGTCAGTTTAGAACTTTTCATGCAGGTTACTGAAATATTAGAAATATATCAAAACTATTAAAACCAAAGGTTGGAGTTTATCTCAGACACAAACTGAGCTGTGAGCGAGATCTCTCTCTACTGTGAGCTCACCATGGTATGTTGAAGGCTTTTATTGTGAAAGACAAACAGGAAGAAGCCTTTTTCACATGTGCAAATATAGTTACTTTGTTACTGTACTTAAGTAGAATTTTCAGGTATCTGAACTTTAATTGAGTACTTTTTTTCTGGCTACTTTTTACTTTTACTCCCTACGTTTTTTAAACAAAATGTATTTTCTACTGCTGATGTTTTACGTATCAAACTGAATTGAGCCTAAACAGAAACACATGAGAGGAAATCCTGTTTGTTTGTTAATCACCAGGTAAGATGAGATGAACGAGGAACAGCTGTGGGCCACAGTCAGGGGTTAAAGTTTTTATTTATCCATATTTAACCACTGCTGGTACTTCAGCATCCAGCTCGCTCTACAGAAGAGGAGCGAGCGTGAAGGGAGTGACGTTTTTAAAGTGTCAGGTAATTTGAAAGGCAGCGTTTCTATGAGCTCAACAAACATCAGCAAACACACAGTTTGCTGATGTTTGTCTCACAGTGTGCTGCAGCTGCTTATTTCAGGGGGAGAAAAGACAGGGAGCTCAGAGTTAAAGGAAGGATGCTCATGTTGCTAAATCTGTGTGACATGGTGTTTTTCACAGGGTGAAAGCTGCTGCTGAACAAACTGAGTCACTTAAAACTGCAGGGTTAGTTTGCTGCACTGTGGTGGAGGTCACAGGCGGGGTCGGCGTCTACCATGTAAAACAGCTGCTGTTTTATCTTTTTCTCTGCTCGTGTTCTTTCATTACAATTAAAATTTAAACTGATTTAAAGGTTTTATTTCTACTGATATTGTTTTTTTTACTTGAATACTGCAGTATAATCAGTACTTTGACTTATACTGCAGTATTTTTAACACTGGTATCTGTACTTCTACTTAAGTACTGAATATGTGTCTGCTGAAAAAGTAAAACTCGTCAGCTTGAAGAAGTTTCTCTAAACGTTGTTTATCTCCGTACAAATACTCATTATTCTATCTGGTTACTGACAGCACTTCCTGTTTACTGGGCGGAGGCGGATTCAGGGTTTGTGTGTGTGATGAGACAAACTCAATAATAATGTTCACAGTTTTTTTCTTTTGGTTTTTACTTCAAATGCAGTATTTTTACCCTTTGTTTAATAATATTTCAGTTCCTCTCTCGACCGTTATCATCAGCTGATCAAAGCTAATAAACACAATAACCTGCTGATAAAAGTCTGTTTCTGTTTCCAGATGAGACTTTCTTTTCATCCTGGTGCCTCGCAGCTCGCCCTCCTCTCCTTCGCCCTCCTCTCCTCCATCCCACACCCCGTCACATCATACCCTTATCCTCCCACCGCCCTCCTGCCCACAGTGGGTGGATCTGAGCTGGAGTCCACCCTGCTGCACCTCCAGGCTGCTCTGGAAGAGCCGGGGGACGTCCGGAGTGAAGCCTGGGCCGAGTGGCCTCGAGACATCCAGCCAGGTAAGGAGAGTGAGGAGGATGACCAGTCGTGGGAAGAAGCAGCTCTGCTGCAGGCCCAGAGAGGAGACCTGATGGCCCAGCCGTTGTCGCCCTTCCCTGGGGGTCACTCTCTGGAGAGAATGCACTACCAGGAGGGGGGAGAGGGGGAGGACGGGTGGAAGAGGAACGATGCTCTGACCTCCATTGCGGGAGGACTCCAAGCTGTCAGCCGTGAGAAGGGAGGGTTTGGTTTCCGCTTTGGGAGGAAAAGATGGACAGACGGGGAGTGGATGGAAGGAGGAGAGGGAGAACAGAGGAGGACAAGCGGAAGTGACGAGGACGGAGTCAACAGGGACAAGAGACGAGAGCGATGAAAGAAAGAAAGGCTGACACGCTTCAGAGGGGACTGCCAGATTACAGCACACATCATGAACTCTGTAAATGTGACACCTTTTAATTTCATTTTCAGAACAACATGGCACAAAAGTAAACACATAAACGTGGTAACCTGAGAAACGAGATTTTATCCTATGCTCTTGTTCTCCTTCTGAAACAATATGAAGGCTCATGTTACAGGATGTACAGAACAAGCGCGCAGCTCGTCGTGTCTAATCTGAAAGTGTAATATAAGCATGTGCACGGAGCTTCTGTCAGTGTGTGTGTTTGTTGGCTTGAACATGACTCATGAATAAAGAGCTGGGAGGTGCAGCTCTCGGCACAGCTGCAAAGGCTGGACGTTGTCTTGTTTTCACTCTATACTCTTCAGAAGCACCTTTACCTCAGGAACAACTGCACCAGCTCCTCCTGGGAGCAAAAAGGAAACAGCACCACAGAGTCCTCCTGCTCCAGCCACTCCCTCCAGGTGACATCACCTGCGCTTCATCTCCCGACGTCACATTTTCAGCTCCCTCCTCTGCTCTGACAGAACTGCATGTTTGTCCCTTATTGACTCGTTTTTATCTTTATGTGATGACGTATGAATCCTGCCTCCAGGTACAAACTACCCTCTGTTTATTAAGGCTGTTGTGTTTTTAACTTGTTTTAATGTTTTGTATCTTGTTCTATTTAATCTGAACAAGCCCCTAAAAACAGTCAGTGATCCCTGTCGGCCTCTCACGGTTTTTATCATCACTGTTCACTTTAAAGCTCAGTTTTTAAAACCTTACGATGTAGCTGCAGCCCAGCAGCAGTATATAATGACTAACCTCGTATTGTGGATGGATTATCTCAGTTGTTCTCCTGGCTGAAGTTTGGTCCGTTTACAGCATCCTGCCATGCGATTGCATTTGTCTCTAACCATCAGGAACCTTAGTTAACTTTTATCAGTGGAAAAAAGTTAGCGTTCATCCTCCAGCTTCACTGTTGTCTATGCTAACATAGCTGTGTGTCGCAACTCTACATGCAGCGGTCCCCAACCCCCGGGCCTTGGACCGGTACCGGTCCGTGAGTCGTTTGGTACCGGGCCGGAGAGTTGAGGCTCAGGTGTGAAATGTTGGTTTTCAGGGTTTTATCGGTTTTCAGCGTTATTTTGTTATCGTTTTTATCGTTACTCGGTTTTCCTGGGTCTTTTCACGTGTGTTATGAATAAATCTTCTTTTTTCGGTACCGGTACTAGTTTTATTTTGTTGTATTTATCCGCGACACTTAAAGGCCGGTCCGTGAAAATATTGTCGGGCATAAACCGGTCCGTGGCGCAAAAAAGGTTGGAGCGCACGTAGCACATCATTATATACAGCTAGCCCAACTTCAGTAACCCTACAAACGTCACTGCTGTTTAGTTTCTGTCTTCATTTATGTTGGAAGTGATAGCAGAGCTGTACGTTTGATTTTTTTCAGAAATCTCTCAGTCAGAACATGCTATATCATGTTAGGTAACTAGCGAACTAACTTCCTGCTAACTTCTAACGTTAAATGTAATAATTCTGTTTTCATGGATGCCTGGATGTTAAACTTCATGTTACACCTGGTAAAGCAGCAACGCTGATCATTTTATTAAAGATGGAAGAATTTAGACAGTTTTTAACTCTCAGTGATGCTGCAGCGTTCGTTTGACTTTAGGACCTGAAGCTGAGTTTGGACCTGGGAATAGCTAGTGACGTCAGACTCAAAGACCGGATACTGAGCCCAACATGGGGGCACAACACCATGTTACCCTGGTAACCGAGTACAGGCGTCCAGTTCAGCCTCCACATTAAGGTGGTGTGAAAGCTCAGCGGGGCAAAGTACTGATCAATTTTCTGTCAGTGTGTCAAAGATGGCAGACTGTGAGGATAGTGAGGGGACGGGTAATCAGGGAAGTGGAAACAGGAGGGTTATAGGACAAAGCTGTAGGCAATCAGGACAATCAGAGAAGGAAGTAAAACAGACGCAGAGTGCCAAACAAACACTGGGAAACTGAATGAGGATCAACTTAGAGGAGAGAATATAACTACAAATATGACTACAGAAAGAAAGACTCACAACACCAAAGTATGAATGAAAATCAGCCACTAACAACAAAACTAAGAACAAAAGGAACACGAGCCCATAAACACTGAAGCCGTGGGCCCTCAAACACCAGTCCCTGTGTTTGAGGGCCCACGGCTCCTTAATGTAACCGCCGTCAGTCGCTGGGCCATTTTTAAGCTGCACGTTCTACTTTTGCTTCTTCTAAAATATTAGTTTCACTTACATGCTTGTGAGTACAGACTGTAAATGAGGCCGATGATTTTACAGTACGCTGCCCTTTCATACGTGACGACTACAACCACACAGAGACACGCAATAACACACGTTTGCATCAAAAAAAGGTCAAACCTATAAAAAGAGACGCATCTGCAGACTGTGGCTACATTTCTTATCACACAAGCTCTGATCCACGACATTCACATGTGGGATCAATGTGCTGGTTTTTACTTTATAACAAGTCTGGTATACAATAATTCAAACAACAAAGATGAAACTGCAGACTGTAACATTTGAGACTTTTTTTATTTGCTTTTTGCAAAACGAGTCAGAAATCAGAGACGTCTGAAAGTTGGAAACAACAAATCAGCAGAGTTACAATAAAGACTCCATGAGACACTGCAAGAGTTCATATATTCACACATAGAAACTAAAGTAAAATCTAAATTTAAAGTTAAAACAGACACAAGTAAGACAGATGTTGTGCAAGAGAGAACTGCAAAATGCATCCATAAATATTAAGTTCAATGAATGACTGCAAACACAGCCAGCTCTGACTTAAAAAAAGATTTATTATCACTTTAAGTCTTTATTCTAAAAAATATTTTCCAAAATAACTCCGTGTGTAAAATATCTGTACTAGGGTAAAAAGCAACGACTAGAATGAAGTAGTGTCAAAGAAACGCGCCATTAAAATACCTCAGAAGATGTTCTGGACAGAAACTCGTCGATTTCACTTTATTAGTTATAGAGAATAAAAATACAGAAGCATTAAAACTCTGTAACATTTGTTTTATGCTTCCTAAAATATATCTAAATATTTAACAATGGAACAAAAACACAACAGTAAAGTTATGTTTGTTTATTCATCATCACCTTTATTTATAAAGCACTTTAAAACAACCACAGCAGAATAACGAGTGACCTGCACACAGAACAAAAGTTGGTTCCAGAAATATTAACGTTCATTACAATTTTCAAATTAAAAGCTTTAAATGTTAAACACCTGTCAGTCCTGCTTTTATTGACCTCATCATTATTCATCATCACACAGTGAAAACACAAAGTCACAGAGTCATACAGCAGATATTCCACCCATTTATTAAAACATGAAATCAGTGTCATAGTTGTGTTTCCTGTACTCTAACTGCTCACCCTCATGATGGCGTGACGGTTAGCGTTAATGATACCACAGTGACGGTCTGTGTGTTAGAAACAAAGATGATTAAACTCAGTACCTGTGCCGTCTTTAGTTACCAGTTTAGAAAATACTGGCGGCAACGTCCTACATCACCTCGTTCTCGAGTTCTCGCAGCCACAAGTGTGCGCACACCTCGCCCACCCAACCGTGTGACGACACCGCGTCATCAGAATTTTACCGCTGTGGGTCAAAATGTGTAAACTTAAAGCACATATATTTTGTAGCATCATGTCAGACCAAACATGTTCTCAGGCTCTGAGCTGCTTTAAAAAACACTGACGTGCGACTTAAACTCTGATACTGCCCTGAGACGTGACGCGCACCGCAGCTTTAAAAACATCCATCCATCCGCTTCAGGGTCGCTGGAGCCTCAGCTGCCATAGAGCGAAAGGCGGGGTAAACCCTGGACAGGTCACCAGTCTGTGGCAAGGCTGACACACAGAGACACACAACCATTCACACCTATGTGCAATTTAGGTTAATCAATTAAGCTATCCTTACAAACTGCATGTCCTTGGACCGTGGAGAAACCCACACAAACACAGGGAGAACATGCAAACTTCATACAGAAACACTGCCTGAATTGAACTCAGGACCATTTTGTTGTGAGGCAACAGTGCCAACCACAACGCCAAACACAACGCCAAACACAACGCCAAACACAACGCCAAACACAACGCCACCGTGCCGCCAGCTTCAAAAACACACAAAACACAACAAAAGCAGAAAAATGCAGAAAAATCGCATTGAGGCTGTTGCTGTGATTTGGTGCCATATAAATAAAAATGAATTGAGTTGTATGACCTGCTCTGCCCCCCAACAGCAAACATGTGTTACAGGAATCATGTGATTAAAACACACATTATTATTACATTATTTTCACAGATTAACCCTTAAAGCTTTCTTTAAGCGTGTTTCAGTTCAACTCTTCACATCTTTTGGTTTCTGTCACTTCCTCAGCCGGTCCGTCACATTATTGCGTCCCCAGAAACACTGTAGTTGTGCTTTGTCTGCTTCTGCTGTGTTTTCTGTTTGCTTTTTTTGTTGTTGTTGTTGTTGAAGTTGGACCTCTCAGGGCCACCGTAGATTTGGCTGCAAGGGGCATTAACAATTCTTTAAACCCATCCATTGAATTAAATGGAATCCCATTTAATGCTGATCCACCTGTAAAGTGCAACAAATGTTTGTGTTGTTTCAGTAAATCTGGTCCCACCGAGTCTCGATGTGCTTCTGTGGAAGCTCTGATCTCCATCTGCAGGGATGAACGCAGCAGCATCATTTTACATGCTCAGTTACTCATAACCAGAAAACCCCATTGATACAAACTTTAGCTCAATTTGAGCAGTGATGCGTCTCAGAGTCGGTTTGAGGTAAACAAAAAAAGGAAGTTTGAGTTAAAAGAAACAGCTGGAGGAACAGTTTGAAACTCATCAGGTTAACTGGTCAGTGACATGAGCCAGCGTTCTCCTCCTCCTTTACAGGAGAGGTGAAGAAGAGCAGGGTGGAGTGGGTGGAGAAGAGTGTCACAGTGATGGCAGCACGAAGTTTAAAGACGGTGGTGAGACCTGCCACACCTCCAGGGGCATCAGTGCCTCTGGGTGTGGCAGCTGGCACATCTGGAAAAGCTCCATCAGTGCTGACAGGTAGGTAGCAGTTGGAGCATCCACCCAGACGATGTTTTCATGTTTCAGCAGGACGATGCTAAACTGCAGACTGCATCTACTCTTAGGAGAAAGTCCACCTGCAGTCCAGACCTCTGACCAGCTGTGAACATCTGGAACATCATGCAAGCAACAACAGCAGGAAGCAGAGTCAGGACAGCTGCTGTCCTCAGCTCAGAGGAGGCGACAGAGACGGTGATGGTGCTGTTACTCACTCTGAGCCTCATTCACTAACATGTGCACATGAAACATAAATACACTGTGCAGAAAACAAGCACACACAAAACTCCGTGAAACATGCACACCGCCTCATTGTGTGCTTCATCTTATGAGCCTTCACTGTGACTCGTGCACGTTCGAAGGCAGTTACACATCTGAGGGCAGAGAATCGACACGTGTAGGTAATAAAACATCTGAGCGTGCGTGCACACTACAGATTAATACAGGCTGTTAGTGAAGGAGGCCCGACCTAATGTGACTCAGTGCAGAACGATGAGAGAGAAACTCACTGTTACTCCTGACGAACATCGTTCAACTCCTGCGACTCTGGTGTATCTGCGCTGCTCCTGCCTGCGAGCACAGACAGACAGCAAGCATTAAAACTCATCTGCTGTGTTTCTGCATGCATGCAGAGAAACACACACACACAGAGTGGGTAAGTCAGATGCTTTTGTTTGATGGTCTGACACACGGGCTGTTCGTTCTTACCATTATTGCGTCTTTTACGTAGGACCAGCAGAATCACGCCTACACCGATGAGCATGAGCAGGAGTGCTGCCACCAGACCAGTGACGGCAGATCCATCGCCATCAGGAACAGGTAACAGGTTGAGATCTAAACACACAAAACAAGAACATTACTTCACCTTTGGTTCATTTTCAGTTGTGCTGCTGTGAAAATCAGCTGTGCAGGTGAGGAACATGTGACCCTTAAAGCTGAACACAGCAGCTTCTAAACAGACTAGCAGCACTGCTCTCTTTGCTGATGGCTACACTGAGGGAAACAGCGCCCCCTGTGGATGTCAGGTAGCACACGGTATTACACTGCTGTGTTACTGATGCATAAACTGACCAATCAGATGACTGGACAGGAAGAAACCTACACAGTGAACAGCAGAGTCTGTTTGTGTCTCCAGTTAAAAGAACATTTTTACAACCATGACAGTTTCTTACCCCAGCTCTTAGAAATTCCCACACCGGTCGCTTTGTGAAAGACGTCGCAGCTGTATGTAGCCGGGTCAGACTTTAAAACCTCCACGTACTCTCTCCTCTGGAACGTGTCGTCGTTATTGGGGAGAAGTCCTGAGCTCTTCAGGCCGTCGTCTGCGGTCAGAACACGTTCGTTCCTCCTGATCGTCACTGTGACGTCTTTGGGGTAGAAGCCCGTGGCGAGGCAGGTGAGGACGATGTTTGTCTGCACTCTGGAGTTCTTTGCAAACACGTGCAGATCAGGTGGAGCTGGATGGAGGAAATGGAAAGTGATAAGTGCGTGTGTGTTGCTGTTTGGTTTGATGTTTATGTGGCGTCTGGCACACTGTGTGAGACGAGGCAGACGTGGTGAGGCTCTAGTTTGATGGTTTTTGTGTGTTTTGGTTCAATTTGTCTCAAAGGTGCGTGAAAGAGACT
>NW_024583101.1:26776-32207 GCF_018398535.1 Haplochromis burtoni | reverse complement strand
TGTGTGTGTGTGTGTGTGTGTGTGTGTGTGTGTGTGTGTGTAGGCAATGGCAACGGAAATGGAAGCAATGGTAAGTTTGTTACTCTGCAAAGATTTATGTAGAAAGGATTATAGAACATGACCTTTGACATTTTGTGTTTGTGTGTTTCTCTGTGTGTGTAGCATCCAACATTTCGACCATCAGCCAAACTGACAATAAAGTCACAACTCAGAATGGTAAGTTTTCCCCTGAAGCAATTTACCATGAAGCTGCTAGTGACAGGAATAGTTCAGGAGGTAGAGTGATTGCCCCATGATCGGAAGGTCGGGAGTTTGAATCTACCCAACATTAATATGAAGGTCACATTAATTAAGCAGCAGAGTCCATAAATAACTCTGAACCTACAGTACCAAAGTTTGTGATTTGCCTTTTCAAAATAATTCTCGAATGCTGAAATTCTCAATGGCCACACATCAAAAACTACATCTACATTTTTCCAAGGCTAATAAGTCAGTCTTAAACATAAATTAGGGTTTGGGTTTACTTTAAGGTGGACGTCAGTGCAATGCTCACCAACTGTTAATTTAGTGCGCAAACACAGAAATGTGCTAAAATAGAGGTCATATTAGAGGTTGTTAATACTTTTTCATGTGTCCACAGCAGCCCCCACTGGCCGCAAAGGTAAGTGTGTTCATCTGCATATAAAAGAAAAGAAAGAAAGTATAGGTTAACATTTTTTGGACTGAATCTGAAAACATCGTCCTTCCTTCACAGGGTCAAAGGATTCCACTGAGACCAACAGTAGCTCTGGCGTCTCTTGTAAGTATTTTTGACAGTTGCTGTTTTAGGTTTATGATTTAGATTTTGAGGGTTTAACAAAAAACATCACTTATAACTTTAATGATATTTTAATGCAAAGAAAATGCAGGTTTGCCAATGAAAATATAAGCACAAACCAGAGCAGGTAGGTCTCTGTATTGTTCTAAAATAAGTTTGTTTGTCCCTGCAGCTGAGACATCTCAAAGTTCACCCCAAACTGCAGAGGAGGAGCGTCTAATGTCGTCATCTAGCCAGGAGACTGTCTGAAATCTTCACAAGAACTTCCATCAGAGCACATAGATTGGAGCCTGACTTAAACTACACATATATCGATCAGTGCACAAGCATTAAGACTAAGGGTGGTTAGTTCCAACATTTTAGAAAACAGAAGCATCAGCAGTAAAATGAAGGGTTTTTTAAAATTAACTTTTAAAAATCACTGGTGGGTTACTCAAACATTTAAAATCGGGTTTTTACAGCACTGCGGATAAAATAAGTGACAACCTTTAAGGTAAATCGTTGAAAGACACTGAAGGCAAATGGTAAAATCGAGTCTTCACAGCAGTGTTGTTCAATAAAGTTTCTCAACATACTTGAGGCAGGTGGAAAGAAGAGTCCTCTGTGGTCATTGAATGAGTGTATAAAAGAAAAGGGCATTTTATTTTAGTTAAAAAGAAACGATGGCTGCTGGGAATAAAGCTTAATGAGAACCAGTTTGGTGCCTTTGTTGATTTGATCCTTCTAGCTTAAACAGTTTTATGAATCGCTGAGAGCACTGCAGCATGTGACAATTGGATTTTACATGTCCTGCTCTAATCACTGTTGTGGGCTGATGAGGATAAAATAGTCATTTTTTACCAATATTATTATGATAAATGTTTGATGTCTTCATTAACATTTAGGGAAAAAATGGATCACTTACTATAGCTAATACTCTGTGAATAGATTTTTCATTTTATTGCAGCTTTAATTTTAATTTGCAGGCCGTGAGATTTAGAAGCTTTTACTGTCGGAGCTTTAGGGCAGAATTCTTGAAAGTTTGATGATTATCTTTAGTGTTATATTTACAAATAAGCTTTGAAGCTGAAGAGTTTTTATACTTGTGATCAGTAGCTATACTTTAATTCATGCTGTTATTCATCTAAAAGATTGGGCTGGAGTTTTTTACTGTGCTGACTAATGCAATAAAGGATTTTAAACATAATGACTTTATGGATTTTACCTCTCTGTATCATCTATTTCTTTGTAAGTTACAAAGGTTTATTCCTTATGATAAGATGGTTTTCGTCTTCATAAATCTGTGAAATACCTGCTGTGTGTCCTTCTCAGTGTAAAAAAAGAAAAGTGTAATCCTGAAACATCTTTGAAATGTGTTTCAGTCATTTGTGCAAAATGCACAGAGGTAATACGCTCATGTATGTTTTCTTTCAAAGAAAAATCCTCAACCTATTCTGTGTGAATCAGATTACTCTTTTCAAAAATAAAGAAAAAGCTTTCTCTGTCTTGTTTGTGTTGTTTTCTTTTTCTCCCCGTTCGAATGCTTTGCTCCAAGATTTTCAGATGTTCAGAAAGTGAGTTTCGTTGCCACACTGGGTGATGTGGACACAATAACTAGTTATTGTTTTTGTATATGTTGGTTTGTTAAAAGGTCACGCTCTAAATGAAGTGACTAGAGATGTCGTTGAGAGGTCACCGCCATGCGTGTCAGGAAGTGTCACACACACACTTCGCTTACACATGCTTGCCTTAAAACTGTCACTTGGTTAACTGAATTATGAGAGATGAGATGATGAGAGAGCTTTTATTTGTCAGTTGCAGGTCTTTTGCCCACAACCGAGATGACAGACCTTGCCGACCGTACATAAAATACACAAACATCACATTGGGGAGACAGGTCAGGCCAGGTAGCAAGGAAAAGACATTGAAATGTGTAACACAGAAGGATAATACAGGAATGCACAGATATCAACACACCACAGCACAATAAACACAGACAGCAACATGGGAAAGAGTTCCAGTGTGTACATCTGATCTGGGACCGCTGCAATCTTCGACTGCGCCTCCAGCTGACCCGATGTCCACATCAGAGGGGAGGTAAGCGTTGGAGGTGGCGTTGGATAGGGAGGGTGATGCATCAGTGAGTGCTTATCAGTATCAGTATATGTATGTGTGTGTGTGTCCATAGTTCAGCTGAGACAGTGTCCTTCGCCCTGCCAGGCTAAGTAAACAGTCTTCCAGCCAACCCAGGTGGCCTTGTAGGGAATGGGAAGAACAGTCTAAACACAGTCGTTATCAGGGAGTTTTGTTCGGCTCCGGCCTTGCAGCTGGCGACAAAGGACCCTTATGATGGTAATTTTTCTTCGCGACAACTCATGAGAATTTCAAAGCTGTTCTTTAACACTCTGACACTGGTCTCTCAATCTCCTGTTGGAGAACCGCAAGCTTCCCGATGATGGTATCAAACTTGCTGGTGTTTTCATTCTTTTGCCCAAACAGCCGATTCTGAGAACTCACAACTGCAGTGAGACCTCTGTTGTCAATAAAAGAGTGAGGTGGAGGAATCAGAGTTGCTCGGACAGGTGAGTGGCAGCACTGCTCTCCGACGCTCCCCTTGCAAGTAAAACGTACTGTGGTGTCTGTGTGGTTGCTTTCAGTAACAGTTTCTGTTTACCAGCAGGGTTGACTTAATAATAATAAATAAAAGTTACAAGGGTTTTTATGATACAGAAGTCAACACAGTGTTTTATGGTCATAGTGGTTATACGGGGTTTTATAATAAATGCCATCAGTTCCAGAAAGTTCTTTTCATTTTTACTTTCAATAAAACATATTTCAATCATCTTGGTAAGCTTTCAGGTGTCAGAGAGGCTGAAGTGCATTCTAAACAGATCTGTAGTTCAAATTTAGTAGTAGACATTTATTATGTGTCAAAACTGACCCAAACAGTACTGTGATGGTATGAAATATGAACAGTATGTAAGAGTCAAGCATTCACAGCAGCTCTTTGAGTCATTTCAGCTGTAAAAACAAGGATATGTGTTGTCTGTGTCATCGTCTGTTGTCAAGTTTAAAGGTCTGTTGTTATTTTATTATGATTTCATGAAATCCTCAAAGGTCACATTGAACTACCCTGTTACTGATTATGTGATGTAATGTGGGATTTTCCATCAATGAACTAATGGCTGACTGATGTCAGCTATCACTAAGCTTTCATGACAGTTTATGGCTCAGTAACATTTGCAGTTTTTGGTTTCTAATGTGAGAACTGTGACCACCTGTAGTGCGTATATTCAGATATCTTATTTTTAAGTCAGTTTTTCCTGCAGCTCATTTCCACTTTCTCCACTGAAACACAGCTTTTAAACATATAAAGTGGATTTGGTCAGACGGTCTATTTTTTCCCTTTGTTCTTAAAGCCTGCAGTAAACTGTAGGATTGAGAAATGGTGATGTTAAACATTTTCATGCTGAGGGCAGAAATACTGTGAAACTGCAGAAATGTATTATCCACTTTATATACACTTATGTATTGTGGTCGCAAATTTTAAAGCCATCATGATAAACTTCTCCCACCAACGATGTGGAGATCCAACCTTTTTAGATCCAGTTAAAATCAAGGCACTCAAAAAGATGCTCTGGAAAAGAGTAGAATTCTTGGAACAGAGTTTAATACACTGAATCATATGAACAGCAGGAAAAATACATACAGACATTTAGCAAGAAAGCAAGCAAAGCGAAACCCCGGGGTGTACAGCCTTAAGCACAGACAGCAGAGCAACACAGAGTCGGACAGAAAGTAGCAGCAGGAAAAAAGAGTGCTGGGGTGTCCTCTGGTCCCCTAATATATAGGGACCAGTATCCCTGCCCCCTGCTGCTGGGTAACTTTCCCACCCATCCTCCAGCCAAACACAGCTGCAGGGGTCTGTCCTGGCCAGAGGCCAGTCAGGACTCTCACCACCCTTTGGCTTTGGCTTATCACAATAGGTCACAGCCCGGTCAAACGTCGCACATTAATCCTAATTATTACATCTTACACAGCAGGTACAATATTATAACTACATAGTGTTAAGTAAAGCAGTTTCACCCCGGTTCTTTTTTATTCCTCGGGCATCCAGAGACGGCACCTGACTCAGTAGTCATTTCACAAAACCTTTATTCATCTTCAGTTATGCATGCATCTTCTAGAAGGGGAGACATGCAAGGCCGGTGTCCCTCTGCAGATCTTCACTTCTTTGTTTGTTACAATCAGTTTTATAGAAGCGACCCCATCATAAAACCCCCACGGAGTGTTGCAAACTCTGCGTTTGTGCATGTACGTGCGAGCATGTGAGTGCCTGTGTGTTTATGGACCTGGGATATAGAGTATGTTTGGGGAGTGTGATTGTGTGTCCAGTGTCCATGTATGTCAATCCCAACGTTGGGTGAGTGCTGAGTGTTTGTATATGTGTGCATGAGGGTGGGAATGCATGTTTGTGTCTGTGTCTATATGTCAGGTCAGGTCTTAGACTCCACCTCTCTGGGGACTCCCAGGCCCTCCAAAGTGTGGAGGCCTATCTCCCCTCACCACACTCCCTGCCGGTGACTGATGCCCTCAGGGGTCGGTGCATTGGTGGTTCTTGGTGTCCGGGGCTGG
>NW_024583101.1:20650-26144 GCF_018398535.1 Haplochromis burtoni | reverse complement strand
TTGTTTTTTTGACTTGTTTTCTCATCTTCTTCTCTCAACAGGTGATCCAGGAGATTTTTTTCTCTTCTTTCTCTTTTTAAGTTTCCTCTCTCACTGTCCCTCTTCCCTTCTGTTTTTCTTTTCATTCCTCTTTCTTTCTCCCTTTCCGATCCCTCAGTCATGTCTGTCCCGTCTGTGTGTCTCTGTGTAGGTGACTTCCTGCCAGTCATAAAAGTAATCTCCTCTCTCAAGCTACACCAAATTCCTTTACAAAACATACAAAACAGAGTTAACATTTTACAAACACTGAGACCCCCACTCTACAGATAAGGTGGAGAGTCTCCTGCAAACCTACTTCTAAGTTATGACAATTATGAGCTTTTATTAAAGGTATAAGCATCAGCAATCCCCAACTGTAGTGTTGGAGCTATTTGCTCTTATTTTTTTTCTTATTTTGAAATGAGTTAAAGTTTGTTGTTAGTTTACTTATATTTTGGGATTTATTTACAAGTTTATTTGTCGGTTAATATTTTGTTTCAATGTTTGTTTGATGTTACTTTGTTAAATTAGTCAGTAAGAGCTGTGGGGCCATTTTGTTTCTATAAATAAAGAGACTGGTATAGGACCAGCTTGCACTGGGGTGGGCCTATGGTTTTTTACCAGAGCAGGAGAAGCAGCAGGAAGTAACAAAAAATGGATCTTGCTATTGCCAAACTGGATAAATAAACCATAAAAACGCAACTTTCAAGTTTGGACAGTGGACTTCTTTTGCCTGCGTACGAAATATTATCTCAGTGCAGCAGTGGCTTGTGGACTTTTAACTGTGGGATGTTTGGTTTGTCAAACAAAAGGAATTGCCACTACATGTGTTAATTACATAAATAAGATGTAATTTTCTCTGTAGCACTTCATGGATTTAAGCATCACACCTTAGTTGTTCACACAAAGCATAAAGGTAAAAAACAATATATACAGTGTTATCTTCATTTTAGATGTCAAAAAGTATTTGTGGCTCCCAGTGTTTTCTTTTGCGTGGAAACCGGCTCCAAATGGCTCTTTGGGTGTTAAAGGTTGCCGACCCCTGGTTTAGTGTTTTCGCGATCGCGTCGCGCATGAGAATATCACCAGGTAAACTCGCGACAGTTTTATACATTTTGTTGTTCAACAGCATCAAGACTGACGGAGTGTGTTTGAGACAACCTCACAAGTGTCACGGGTGACACATTTGGCGTTTTTTTGCTGGTTTGTCGGTAGCAGCTCCTGAAACGCAAGTCTATACCCATCTACAGTGTTGGGTGTCAGTTAAATAAATGAAGATGAATGCGTCTTTAGTTTACGCGCGGTCCCTGAATCCATCACTCAACTCAGAACAAGGAAGCAGAGAGGAGCAGACACGGAGAGGAATATTCGGGGCAACGGAGGGGAATAAATCTGAGTTTATTCCGGACAAGATGACTTCATTTGGATTAAAATGTTCGTGATCGCAGTTCTGGTCCTTGTGGGGACGGGACTGACGGTAAACAGCGGTGAGTTTTAGTGTTTTTACACTTGTTCGTGTGACGGGCTCAAATCGGAAGTAAAATGTGGCGTCGTTTAAAAATTGAGTTGAACTTGTATAAAGTTGTTATGCATTTATTTTCAGCTAAGTTGACTTTTAGGTATGTTTGTTTAAATGTTGAGGTCATTCATTAGTTTCAGTCTTACTTCCGGTTTAATGTTGCAAATTATGTGTCAGAGAGAAGGTTTAGGAAGTTGATACCGGATGTTTTTAAAATGGCGCTTAACCCTGATCACAGCTCTCTGCAGGGTTAAAGAGATCTGTGCAGAGGACAGCACCGTGCTCTGTCCTCACTAAATGACAAACAGATCACATCTGTGCTGCTGAGGAGCTCTCTGTGTTTCTCCCTCATGTTTCAGGAATATTCTACACTTCTCTGTTTTAATGAACAGAGGCAAGTTAGTTAAGAAACACAAGCAGAAAGGTGATCAAAATTAAGCATCTGTCCTCCCTCCCAGCCTGAACTCCATTTACAAATACAGGGACAAGATTTATTTCTGACCTGCACAGTTTGAAAGAAGCAAGAACAGAAAAATCGTTCAGTTCCAAACTGTGACAGAAATAACACAGCTGATTATTTACTGCTGCTCACTGATTGTTCATGACTGAAATAGCAAAGGGCCAGAGCTTCTGATCCATGCATCTGCAAACATACCTGCCCAGTAAAAACATCAGAGCTCATCCATCCTGCTCCTGTGTTTTCCCACCTATGTGACTTTCAGAGACTCACTCCCTCACCTACATCTACACGGCGCTCTCCAAACCTGTCGGCCTCCCGGGCATCCACGAGTTCACAGCCATGGGTTTGCTGGACGACAGGATGATCGACTACTTTGACAGCGAGAATCAGGTGAAAGTTCCCAGACAGGAGTGGATGAGAGAGCGTTTACCTGCTGATTACTGGGATATAGGCACACAGTCCCGCAAGAGCAAGCAGCAGTGGTTCAAGGTCAACATCGACATCCTGATGGAGCGAATGAGGCAGAATGACTCAGCCAGTAAGTCTTTGCTGTGTTTTAATGATTTAATCACTCAGGTAACAAACTCTGAATGATCAATGATCAATAACGAAGCATGAAATGAACTGAATTAAACTGTCTGTAGAGGAATGTAATAGCTTGAAGTTCCTCAACTCAGGAACAAATTGTTCCTGCTTACTGGTTTAAATTAAAATGTTCATATTTTCTCCTCTGATGTTTATTTAAACATTTATTTATTTCACCCTCCTGCTTTCAGACCCTCACGTTCTTCAGAGGATGGTGGGCTGTGAGGGTGAAACTCAGCCTGACGGCACGCTCAGGTTTGTCCGAGGCAAGCACATGTACGCCTATGATGGAGACGACTTCCTCTCCTTTGATGATAAAAATGGAGTCTGGGTCGCTCCGATTAAAGAGGCACTTCTCACCAAGAGGAAGTGGGACAGCGTCCAGGTGCTGAAAGAGTACACCAAGGGATACCTGGAGAACGAGTGCATCGATTGGCTGAGCAAGTTTGTGTATTATGGACAGAAGCAGCTCAAACAGAAATGTATGTTTGTCATAAATATTAGTATTATTAGTCCACATGTGCCAAGCCTTACAGAAAGTGTTGAATATTGTTACGGTTTAATAATATTCACAAATTAAATCCAAATGACTAAAGTGTCAAACACCTACGTCCTCACGTGCACATCCATTCAGCACCGTCTGGAAAAGATTAAACTTTTAAAGTCTTAAATGGAACTCCAGACTCTGCCGTTCCAGTCGAATCATAACTGAGTGTAATTAAAGTATAAATGATAAAGTATAGTTCTGAGACAATAGACCCTGATTAGCCAAACGGCAGCCATTTGGACATGAAGCAGTCAGCAAACCCAGGTGTTGACTAAATGGAGCACAGCCTTCATTATTATTAACACCACATGTTTGACGACTGCTGTTACAAAGGCAGTGAGCCCCGCCGTCTGTTTGTATGCACGATATTCACTGCATCGTGGAAAGTCTTACTGTAACAAAGTACTGAAGGTGCCAGCTGATTCCATGAGTTAATCAGTGTTACAGTTACCACATGTTACCACACAGTTTTCCATTTCCTGCTTCCAGCTCCACCTGAGGTGTACGTGTTTGCAAAGAAGGCCAGAGTGGAGGCAAACCTCATCCTGACCTGCCTCGCCACAGGCTTCTACCCCAAAGACATCATCATGAGGATCAGAAGGAACGGACGTGTTCTGACTGCAGACGACGGCCTGACGAGCTCAGACATTCTTCCAAATAACGATGAGACCTTCCAGAGACGCGACCATGTGGAGATTCTGAAGTCTGACCTGTCAAAGTTCAGCTGTGAAGTCGTTCATGAGGCGACTGGTGTGGATGTTACAAAGACTTGGGGTAAGAAACTTTATTTATTGCCTCTGTTGTTGATCATAACTCTGTTTCTTCAGTCAGAGCCTGGAGCTCCTCTGTGTCCAGCAGATCTGCATCATTCTGTCCTGATCACAGTCCTGAGGTCAGATCCATGTCAGTCCATCTAGAACTAAGCTAGCATGTCACATGTAGCCCAGCTCTGCAGCCCTGAAGAAGCAGAGGAGCGATCTCCTCCAGAGCATCACTGAATAGTTGCAGATATGAACAGTTTCAGTGCCGTCCCCTCTCACTGACCTCCTGCTGCTGCTCCACATCACTGCTGTCAGATCACTGACTCCATCATGACTGTGGCTTCAAATCTACATCTCAGTAACAAACAGCAGCAAATAACTGACAGTGCCCTCAACCTGAAGCTTGTGTCTGTGTTTCAGAGAACGGTGACCCTCCGGAGGGACATGAACCTGGAGCTCCGATCGCTGGTGTAGTGGGAGGACTCTTGGCTCTGGTTGCTCTGGTTGCTGGAGTTGTGGGTCTGATCTTGTATCTTAGTAAGTCCAGTGTGCTGTTGTGTGTAATTATTGTTGAGTGGAGTTAAAATGTTTGACTTTGTGTCCTGTAAAAATGAAACTGTCCTGGTCTCAGACAGTGATGACATGGAGCTGTTACTGATCATCACATTTGAAACACATGAAGAAAATCATTGAAATGATTGTAAGAAATGTTGAGTATCAGCTGCTCCAGTCCTTCAGCCTTCAAACACTTCACTTAGTATTTTATTAGGACTCCATGAGGGGGTCAAAGGTCACAGTCACGTGACATGATGTCAGACTTTCCTGTCTGCAGCTTCTGATCCAATAACTTTGAGCCCTCTGGGACATAAATGTAGTTTTTCTGTGCAGAACAGAAATGATTGATGTTTGCTGATAGTGTGCAGCTCGTTTCCTCCACCGTCTCCACTCAGACACATCTGCATGTAGAACAAACCACTGAGTTCATCCATCATCACTGACAGTCTGTGTTACGTCTGTTTACAGGACGCAGACGCAGAGCCAACGACAACCAAGGTAACATCTTTATTTTTCTCTTATGAAGTTTGATGCCTGCATGTGTGTGTGTGTGTGTGTACTTGTCTAGCTATCTTTGTGAGGACTGAAATCTGCATTCTACTTAACTTGTGAGGACACACAAACCGGTCCTCACAAGTTTGAAGGCTTTTTTTGAGGCTCAAAATGTGGTTTTAGTGTCAGGGTTACAATTAGGTTATGGTCAGGGGCTAGGGAAACCATTATGTCAATGAAGGTCCTCACTAAGATAGCTGAATGGGGTTGTGTGTGTCTGTGTGTGTGCAGGCAACAGCAGTGGTAAGTTTGTTACTCTGCAACAATTCATATAGAAAAGATTGTACAAGATGAGCTGTAACATTTTGTGTGTATGTGTGTGTTTAGGCAGCAGCAACCCAGCAGGCACGCCTCTTATGACAGGTAAGTGTTTCCTTGTGCAGAGATTTTCATACATACAGCAGTGTAGCAGATGAGTTTAAATATTGTGTGTGTGTGTGTGTGTGTGTGTGTGTGTGTGTGTGTGTGTGTGTGTGTGTGTGTGTGTGTGTGTGTGT
>NW_024583101.1:18736-20630 GCF_018398535.1 Haplochromis burtoni | reverse complement strand
TAAAAATGTGTCGTTTTGTCTTTCTATCATTTGTATTTATCAGCTGGAATAAAGACTATTTATGCTCCTGTGTCAGGTAAGCTCTTTATTTCTCTGCTCTGGATGTTGTTAAATGTCAATGTTTCTGATATTTAAAGTGTTTATGTGGTAATAATATTTATACAGCAGCAGCTGAAAACCTTAAAGCTGATTTAAACCTGCAGTTCATAAATAAAAGAAACAGCAGAACTAACGTACGTGTGTGTGTGTGTGTGTGTGTGTGTGTGTGTGTGTGTGTGTGTGTGTAGTTGGCAATGGCGTTGTGAGCACTCCTCTAACCAATGGTAGGTGCCCCTCCAACAAAGATTCATACAAAATAGTTTGTTGAACTTTATATTAATTTTTTCTGTGTGTGGGGTCAACATGTGACCCTGTGAAGACTCCCCAAAACTGGTACCAGGAGTCTAGCGGTACATTTGAACAAAAGGCTCTTACACTCAAACAGATATACGTGTGTTTGCTATACCATATATCAGAAAGAGTAGATACGACCTCTCCTAGGAGGTGTGATCTATGCCAGAACACTCTGAAGAGGAGTGAACGCACCCCCCTCTTCACTCTTCACAGAGTTGTTACAGACCTCCTAGGATGAGACATTCTTTCAATATGCCATCAACTATATAAATAAATATCTAAACACAAGTGATTACATGTTTCTCAATACAAATGACAATAATAAAATATAAACCCAACAGTTTCCTTCTCCTTCCTCAGATACACATAACAGTTTATTTTAAGACCCAGTAGATTGTAGAGGATGTTCTTCATATTCTGTGTGTTTTATGCCTCTTTTATATCAGTCGTTCTCCATCTGTGGGGCACAGAGTGGGATGTAGAGGACCAGTGAAACAAATTTCTATGAGAGTCATTGTTGCATTAAAATGAAACTTTGATAACTTTTATTGATAATGGTGAATAAAAATTGTGTGACGTGGATGTTTTTTACTTTCTGAATTGGAACAAAAAGGTTTTTAGGAACGTCGACTCCTTTCCTGCAGGCTTTCCTCCACGTTCCTTTGATGTGAGGTGTTCAAGAACACTGGGAATTCCCATGTTTATCTTTAAATTATGACTACAAATATAACCCGGTCTATACTCTCCCACTCTTAACTACATGACAGCACCACTTATCACCTTAGCCTGTGAGAAACTGCAGTAATCAATGAAAGGAACGACCGTCCCATCAGAACGATCACCAGCATCACATCAGTGTGTTGCTAAAGTTTGCTGTTTTGCTTCATGTAGCTCACAATGTATGTTGTCTTTACAGGAAGTGTAGCAGTTAATATAGATAAGAAGGCTGATGCTAAAGATGGGAAGGCTGGGGAAACCGAACTTCTCACAGGCAGTGACAGTAAGTGTCCCTCAGCTAACATGCTGCTCTGTGTTGTATAATATGAGTCACATTATCCTGTACTGTGGTATTGACTGATACATTTTAAGCTCATGTTGCAGCTGATTACTTTTTTCCTCCTTCACAGAGTCCCTTGACAAAGTGTCTAACTCCAGCAACGCTGACTCTGGTGTCTCTTGTAAGTATCTCTGATGCACTTCAGATTTACACTTTAACACAGGCTAAACGGTAACTGGTCTGTATTTGTACAGCGCTTTACACATCCAGTCATCCACACATTCACACACTGGTGATGGCAGCTACATTGTAGCCACAGCTAGTTTTTATTGTATCGCAAACTTTGTTCACACTCAGCTGATGTCAGTATGAAGCTCAGGTGACGACGATGCTTCCCCTTTCAGTTTCTCTGTTCCCTTTCAAACTTTAGAGACTTTATTTGAAAGAAGACACTAGTGTGAGTGTAAATAAGAGCAGTGAGCTGTAAAGACCGATTAAAGTGAA
>NW_024583101.1:15783-18711 GCF_018398535.1 Haplochromis burtoni | reverse complement strand
GTGAGATGAGGTCAAATGAATGTGATGACTTTTTCATTTTTTATTTATTTATTTTATTTTGGACTTTTGCATTTTCTAATACATATCAGTAGGTTTCTGTTGTTGAAGTCTTTGTTATATTTAACTGATTTAAAGTTAAAAAAAAAAGTTCAGTGTGATTACACATGAGAGTTTAAGTTGGAGCGTCCCTCACTGAGAACCTGCTGTTACTCTACATGTAAAATAATACTGTTGCTCCTCTCTGCAGCTGATTCTGACAAACAAGGTCAGGCCCAGGAGTCATCCTGAATCTTCGGCTACATCAAGTTTCAAGGCTCGCATGAACTAGATTATTGGCATACAGACGACAATAATTAAAAATAATAATAATGATAAATATATAAATTTATTTTGCACTTTACAGATTAAAAATCTGAGGTATAATGTGGTTCTTTAGCTTTCCATGAAATGGGTTTTAAAAGTGTTCATGTTCCTCAATCTGAACCTTCACGACAGCAAAATTTATATGAGTCAGTTTTGATCCAGTTTAAGAAACTACAGGAAAAAAATTAAGTTTGAAACTTTTAGAGTAAATCATAAATCTGAAAACATGTTTGTGTCGATATTTGAAACATTGTCACTGGTTTATGCACCTGTGAGAATAAAATAAGACACAAACTTCAGCCTGTTGTAGTTTCATACAGATTGGACACGAAGCAGACGCTAAAGTCTGCATCTGATAAAGTGGGCGGAGCTCAGCAGTCACGCCTGCTGCCTCTGCAGGAAACATCTCCAGGCAGGTGGAAGAAAATGTTGTAGAGTGTGACGTCTGTTAATGCATATAATGTTTTTATGTAGGAGAAATATAATTAAAATATCATAATATTTAAAGTGAATACATAAAATAAAATGGTTGCATACTAAACAAAGCATAAATGTAATGTGAAGGTTGGTGCTTTAACCCTTTCACTATGAGTTGGCTTAATGAATCAGACCTTTACAAACAGCGAGACCTCAGATGTTCATGAGAATTAAATGATTTTAGATACTCTGGTGTGATCATTGTAATGGGGGCGTGGCATAAACTGATTATCTCCTTTTTTTTCTTATGGCTTTTATGAGTTTTCGGCCAAATTGAGTGAACTTCTAGATGATTACAAAAACTAAAGTCTGTCTGTGTAAATACATTTATTGTGCCTTAAATATTCATTTGCAGTGAAACTTTGTTTGAAAATAGAAACTTTTTCTGTGGGAAATTTAGGGCAGAAATCTGTAAAATGTAATGTTTCAGTATTTTCTTGCATTTACATGTAAGCTCTTAATTTGAAAAGTTCTGTTTCCAAGATAATTTCTGCTTTTATTCAGCACGAGCTAGGATTACTTTACTGGATAAGATGCTTTAATTATATTCTAGATTTTAAGTGTGAACGTTACAGTAAAAGGTTCAGTCCACATAATGAAACTGTCTGTGGATGAATCAGTGAAATATTTGCTGTAAGACTCAAATTCATCTTGTAATCCTGAAATGTCTTCCATTGTGTGGGCGTTTACTGCTAATAATAATGGATGTAAAGCATCGTATATTTGAAGATTGTGTAGAAAAATTCTTTCAGAGTTTGTGTTAAGTCTGCATCTGATAAAGTGGGCGGAGCCTCTGCAGGAAACATCTCCAGGCAGGTGGAAGAAAATGTTGTAGAGTGTGACGTCTGTTAATGCATATAATGTTTTTATGTAGGAGAAATATAATTAAAATATCATAATATTTAAAGTGAATACATAAAATAAAATGGTTGCTTACTAAACAAAGCATAAATGTAATGTGGAGGTTGGTGCTTTAACCCTTTCACTATGAGTTGGCTTAATGAATCAGACCTTTACAAACAGCGAGACCTCAGATGTTCATGAGAATTAAACGATTTTAGATACTCTGGTGTGATCAAACCCAACAATCATATGATTGTTGGGTTTTTCTCTTTATCTATGAAGTGCCTTGAGGCGACTTTTGTTGTGATTTGGCGCTATATAAATAAAATTGAATTGAGATAAAATTGAATTGAATCATTGTAATGGGGGCGTGGCATAAACTCATTATCTCCTTTTTTTTTCTTATGGCTTTTATGAGTTTTCGGCCAAATTGAGTGAACTTCTAGATGATTACAAAAACTAAAGTCTGTCTGTGTAAATACATTTATTGTGCCTTAAATATTCATTCAGTGAAACTTTGTTTGAAAATAGAGAAACTTTTTCTGTGGGAACTTTAGGGCAGAAATCTGGAAAATGTTATGTTTCAGTATTTTCTTGCATTTACATGTAAGCTCTTAATTTGAAAAGTTCTGTTTCCAAGGTAATTTCTGCTTTTATTCAGCACGAGCTAGGATTACTTTATTGGATAAGATGCTTTAATTATATTCTAGATTTTAAGTGTGAACGTTCCAGTAAAAGGTTCAGTCCACATAATGAAACTGTCTGTGGATGAATCAGTGAAATATTTGCTGTAAGACTCAAATTCATCTTGTAATCCTGAAACGTCTTCCATTGTGTGGGCGTTTACTGCTAATAATAATGGATGTAAAGCATCGTATATGTGAAGATTGTGTAGAAAAGTTCTTTCAGAGTTTGTGTTCTTTCTTTAAAAAAGTTATTCTGTTTACTCTTTTTTTCCCCATTTAAAGATAAAAACTTCACCTGTTTGTTTCTATTTTTTCTGTAATAAAAAATATAAGAATAAGAAAGTGTAAGACTTAATTCATTTGAAAGCCTGATGCTTCGCCTCGTCCACCCCAGCTGTGAAACTCAGAAACCAGTCGTACTTATCATCTATCGTCCACCTGGGCCTTACACAGAGTTTCTGTCTGATTTCTCAGACTTTATATCTGATTTAGTTCTGAGCTCAGATAAAATAATTATTGTGGGTGATTTTAACATCCATGTAGATGCTAAAAATGACAG
>NW_024583101.1:14518-15763 GCF_018398535.1 Haplochromis burtoni | reverse complement strand
CAGCAGTCACGCCTGCTGCCTCTGCAGGAAACATCTCCAGGCAGGTGGAAGAAAATGTTGTAGAGTGTGACGTCTGTTAATGCATATAATGTTTTTATGTAGGAGAAATATAATTAAAATATCATAATATTTAAAGTGAATACATAAAATAAAATGGTTGCATACTAAACAAAGCATAAATGTAATGTGAAGGTTGGTGCTTTAACCCTTTCACTATGAGTTGGCTTAATGAATCAGACCTTTACAAACAGCGAGACCTCAGATGTTCATGAGAATTAAATGATTTTAGATACTCTGGTGTGATCAGTGTAATGGGGGCGTGGCATAAACTGATTATCTCCTTTTTTTTCTTATGGCTTTTATGAGTTTTCAGCCAAATTGAGTGAACTTCTAGATGATTACAAAAACTAAAGTCTCTCTGTGTAAATACATTTAATGTTTTATTGTGCCTTAAATATTCATTTGCAGTGAAACTTTGTTTGAAAATAGAGAAACTTTTTCTGTGGGAAATTTAGGGCAGAAATCTGTAAAATATGTAATGTTTCACTATTTTCTTGCATTTACATGTAAGCTCTTAATTTGAAAAGTTCTGTTTCCAAGATAATTTCTGCTTTTATTCAGCACGAGCTAGGATTACTTTACTGGATAAGATGCTTTAATTATATTCTAGATTTTAAGTGTGAACGTTACAGTAAAAGGTTCAGTCCACATAATGAAACTGTCTGTGGATGAATCAGTGAAATATTTGCTGTAAGACTCAAATTCATCTTGTAATCCTGAAATGTCTTCCATTGTGTGGGCGTTTACTGCTAACAATAATGGATGTAAAGCATCGTATATTTGAAGATTGTGTAGAAAAGTTCTTTCAGAGTTTGTGTTCTTTCTTTAAAAAAGTTATTCTGTTTACTCTTTTTTCCCCATTTAAAAATAAAAATTTCACTTGTTTGTTTCTATTTTTTCTGTAATAAAAAATATAAGAATAAGAAAGTGTAAGACTTTTAATTCATTTGAAAGCCTGATGCTTCGCCTCGTCCACCCCAGCTGTAAAACTCAGAAACCAGTCTTACTTGTTATCATCTATCGTCCACCTGGGCCTAACACAGAGTTTCTCTCTGATTTCTCAGACTTTTTATCTAATTTAGTTCTGAGCTCAGATAAAATAATTATTGTGGGTGATTTTAACATCCATGTAGATGCTAAAAATGACAGCCTCAACATGGCATTTAATCTGTTATTAGACTCAAT
>NW_024583101.1:10315-12490 GCF_018398535.1 Haplochromis burtoni | reverse complement strand
CTTCTCTCACCCCAACCAATCACAGCAGATGTCCTTTGTCTGCAGCTTGTAAGGAACTGATCTTTGGAGTTCCACCAGGGGCTAAAAACGCCTGGGCTTAGAAAAAAGACCCCCAGAAACAAACTACAGGGTCAAAGTTCACATATTTGTTGTTGTTTAGTGTTTCATAGTTCAAAGTTCAAATTGCTAATTCTAAATCTTTGATTCACGTACAATCTGAGTGCTTCCATTCAGTAAAAATCTGCAAAATGTCACTTTCATTGTGTGTGTTCCCGTTATTACTCCCTTATTACACACTTATAACATTCAGTAAAACAAAACAACTACCAGATGTTGAAAGAAGTGGTATCCCTGAGAAAAGGGACAAAAGCACATCCTCAGACTTTATGACACTTTTACAGCTAAAACTACGAAGTCATTCCAGGCGGCCTGTTTAACATTATGGGGTTTAAAGGGCTTCGGTTGCTAAGTGGAAACCTGTCAAACGTCCGACCGCAGCGTAGATTTACAGTCATGTCTATCAATCCGAGCTACCTTACGTGGTTTATGCCTCCATCGGACATGGCCGTTTTGAGTTGTGCGCACGCGCAGTAACACAAGTAGGGTGTTTTGTTAGAACACCGGTTTACCGACGTTCACTTCCTGTTAACCCTTTCACAATAAAACAGGTTAGATTACGCCACATCAGATACCTCAAAAAAAAAACTGGAGCTAAAAAAGTTAAATGACGCTGAAATATTTACACTGATAAAAATAAATAAAGATATTTTAAATGCTCTGATTACGTCACTCTGTTCTCTCCTTTATGTGTTTGTATTATTATTTTCAGTGTTGGTGATCCAGGGTTTGCTCCTCCGTGTGTGATCTTCCAGAATAAAGCTGGGAATAAAAAAATAGAAACCGTTATCCAGCTGAAGTTTTCCAGCTGTTGCTCACTAACATCAGCAGGAAGGCGAGCAGCTGTGGGTCTCAGGCAGACACGGAGAGAAGCCCGCTGCAACAGGAGGATAAAACTGGTTCTAAACGAGAACAGAATGATCCTCGTGGTGGTTCTGGTCCTCGCGGGGACAGGACTGCGCGTGGACGGCGGTGAGTGACCGTCCTGCAGGAGGCTTAGAAGTGAAAAAAAAAAAAGAGGCTTAAAAGTGAAAGTAAAGAGTGACGCACATTTCAGACGATCGATTCTAGAGCTTTAACCCTGCTGCACAGGCCTGACATCTCAAAACAAAGGAGGAAATAGTTTTCACGAGATGTTCCCTGTCTGTAACTGTCCCCACGGACCGAGAGAAAACTCCGTGTTAGTCCATCCTGAGATGACCGAGTGCTGCTTCTAATTTCCACAGTCTTTACTAACACTGATGTTAGTGCGTTATTTGTCACACTTACTGTGGAATATATATATACTGGAATGCTGGGTATAAAAGTCTGGGCTAAGTCTTCTGTTAGAAGGACTGCAGCAGTCCAGGAGTTGGGTTAACTTTCTTTCATTAATCTTGTTTCCATCAAAGTGCTTGCCAGGCTTAATCCAAACTCAGTGCAGCCATACTTGACCTTATTGTTGTGTAGTACACAGTATGTGTGACTCTGAGCATGGTTTTCTGGAAACAGAAACAGGTAATTCTACAATGAGTAGAGTCATAGATAGCTAGGAAAACAATCACAACACATCATCTATTAACACAAGCAATATCTCATAATGTCCACAAGGGGTCACTGTAGAAGATAAATTGGCCAAACCGCACATGTCTTACAAGTTGTTACTAGTAAGGCACAAATATGGCAAACTAGCAACAGTTGAACTGAACAATAGAAAAGTCCTTCATTCCTAATACAGCTGGATGGTCACTGCTACTAACTTAGTCCTGAATAATCCAACAACTGAGGCATAATTTTAACATGCACTGGTTAAGTATAACCAGTATCATGCCAATTAACCGACCAAAAGAAATAACACTTCGAGGTTCATTAACGCACAACTTGATCACACAAAACTGTGTTACCACTGCAGAGCTCAGCAGCAGCTCCTTTAGTCATCCCCACTCTGGTACTGAGCACACGACCTCTGATGCACTTGTTTCCTTTGGTTCACTTGCTGAAATTCCACTTGTGTGTAAATGATCAGTTTCAGTTTGTTCTTCTCTCCTGGTCTCGTGTTAGCATCAGCACTTATCAACA
>NW_024583101.1:9317-9579 GCF_018398535.1 Haplochromis burtoni | reverse complement strand
TTATTTCACCCTCCTGCTTCCAGACCTCCACGTTCTTCAGTGGATGCACGGCTGTGAGGGTGAGACGCAGCCTGACGGCACGCTCAGGTTTGTCCGAGGCGTGGACATGTACGCCTACGATGGAAACGACTTCCTGTCCTTCGATGATAGAAGCGGAGTCTGGGTCGCTCCGATTCCGGAGGCACAACCCACCAAGAGGAAGTGGGACGGCGTCCAGGTGCTGAAAGAGTACACCAAGGGATACCTGGAGAACGAGTGCATC
>NW_024583101.1:7869-9188 GCF_018398535.1 Haplochromis burtoni | reverse complement strand
CTGAGGAGATACACACCTCTTTACATTTCCTCCTCCAGCTCCACCCGAGGTGTCCCTGTATGCAAAGACCTCCAGAGTGGATGCAGACGTGGTGCTGACCTGCCTCGCCACAGGCTTCTACCCAGCAGACGTCGTCCTGAGGATGAAAAAGAATGAGAGCGTCCTGACTGCAGACGACGGCCTGATCAGCTCAGGAGTTCTTCCCAATGAAGACCACACCTTCCAGAGGAGAGACCGTGTGGAGGTTTTAAGGTCTGACCTGTCTGCGCTCAGCTGTGAAGTCGTTCATGAGGCATCTGCTGTGAGCGTTACCAGAGTTTGGGGTGAGAAACTTTATTTTATTTTTGTTTTCTTGGTTTGTCACAGTTTTCTTCTTTGTTTAAAGTTGTGTTGGAGAGCAGCAGATCCCTGCAGCGTTAGTTTTCTGACCACAGTCACTTTTCTGTTCAGGCCAATGTTTGAACTCAGAGTCAGTTACTGAACTGAATTTGAGTGGGTGAATCCAGAGTTAGGTCCACAGTGTGGAGAGGTTCCTGTGTGCACGTCTGCTGTGGATCATCCTTCAGTCTGCTACAGGGTCTCTGCCGGCTCCTTTAGATTTCCTCTGGAAAAGTCCAACCTGAACTCTAAACAGGAAATACTTTTCCTGAACATTGGCTTAAAAATTTACTGGTTGTGCAGCAATTTATTTATTTTTTTAAGTTTTTCAAGTTTGTGTGTTTTCAACTGTGCAGTGATGCGTAAATATGAAAGTCATGTTAATTATTTTTTATCATGATATTGTTATTTTTACATATTCAGCTCACAAGTTTACCTGAATTAATTTCTTTCCTTCAGACTCTCAAAGCTCCTCTGACTCCGCCTCTGACTCCGCCTCTGACTCAGGTGTCTCCTGTAAGTATCGTTTATTAAAAGTTGCACAGGATCAAACTGTGGGTGTTAAAATTCATCCTGGAGAAACTCATAAACAGTTTTAATGAAAAATATGATGATTATTATTATTATCATTATTGATACGAGGCTCTTGCACTAAGGTCAGCACTTCATAGTTGAAATCGTGGCTCTCAGGTTGGTTCAGTCATGTGACCACGGTGTGACTGTCACAGCTGTGAAGAGTTTCACAGGAAATCTGTGCAAAGGTGAGTTTTAGATTCGTGCGATCATCAGCATGATCAGCTGACCTGCAGGAACCGTGATCATAGCTCAGGTACGCTGCTGTTTGTGCTGGAGCAGCAGGATAAACGCGTCAGGACGAGAATCCTGAGCGAATGAACTTTTTTCTCAGCATCAGTCGGACCAAACTGTCACTCTGTCCCACC
>NW_024583101.1:0-7106 GCF_018398535.1 Haplochromis burtoni | reverse complement strand
AACTTTCAAAGCTGCTGCAGTTTCATGTAAACTGGATTCTTTGAAAGAGCTCAGAAAGTAAAGCCTGGAAACCTCAGAGCAGCAGTTCGATTCAGAGCCGCTGGAAGGAAATGATTCATGTATGAAAGATGAGAAGATTTTCATGTAGAGAAAAATCCACTCGGTGTTTGACAGCAAGCTCCGAAAAGTCAAGAAACAGGAATCTGTTTTTATACATCAGCTGCATGACTCTCTGTGTCATTGTCCCACAATCCTGAAACCTCTTCATTATAGTGAGCGACAGCCATATTTGTCAGAGACATATTTACAGCTTCTGTTTAAAAGGTGTTTCAGTCGTAATGTGAAGGATCAGAAAATAAAAGTATTTTGTGTTGTTTCTTATAATAAACTGAACTTAATGTGTGAATCATGAGGTGATGAGTGTTTTTATTGATGTTGGAGCGACGAGCGTCAGGTGCTGCTGATGGATCCGTTCATTTGTCTTCAGTCTTTTTCTTCCTGCATCCAAACAACGACAGTTTTTATAATTATTTCGTTTTAAGCAGTTTTAAAGTCCTCCAGTGACCAAAGTGAGTGATTAAACCACCGTACAGCATGAAGGTAGAAGCAGTTACAGCAACACTGTTCATTTCAAAATAAAACGATGACGATCACGTTTGGATTACTTCCTGTAGATAATTTAACACTGAAGAACATAATTCTGATATTTTTGGTGCAGATGAACATCTGTCCATCTTTAATTCCTGAGAAACCCCGCCTCTTTTTATACCCAGTTGTTCAGAGACAGCCCAGTAGGTAGGAGCAGTTGCCCCATGATCGGAGGGTCGGTGGTTCAACTCCACTGAAGGGCCCTGAGGTTGAGCAAGGCACCGTCCCTACACGCTGCTCCCCGGGCGTTGCATTGGTGGCTGCCCTGCTTCACTGGGTGAATGGGTCAAATGCAGAGGAGTCGTTTCCCTACAGGGACTAACACATACACATTGTTCAGTCGTGTGACTGAGCTGCTGCCAGTGAACCTGATTATCGACAAAATGTCCCGCTGAGCAGTTTTGACAAATAGACTGGTGCCAGAGTTTTTCCATCTCAGTCGTGGGACCCGGCAGGGGTGTTCTTCGTCCCCGCTCTTCTTCACGATATTTCTGGAACCACTGATCTTAGCTAATCGAGCTAACATGGCTATCAGAGGTGTTCACGCAGGCGGCAGGGAGCAAGTTATTTCTATATGCTGACAGCATCTTAGCAGTATTAATGATAACATTTAATTTCTACCGGCGCTGCTCACATGCATCGAGTCATTTTCAAGGTTGTCAGGTTATAAAATAAATTGGTACAAATCAGAAGGCACGCCACTATCAGCATCATGTCACTCTAGATCCATTACTCCATTCACTTTGAAGTATTTACCTTCAGGTATGAAGTCTTTAGGAATAATATTAAACCCAGACTGGAGGATATTATGCTTCCAAAGATGGGACCTCTCCTCCTAAAGATACAAACAAATCTGGATAAATGGGCTAAATTAAATCTTACATTATGGGGTAAAATTAATGTGATTAACATGATGGCGGCCCCACAGTTCAATTATGTTTCCATGATCTTACCTGTAAGAATTCCTTTACACATATTTAGTCAATTTTGAGAAGCTAATTAAAGATGTTTTGTGGAATAACAAGAAGCCAAGAGTGAATTTAAAGAACATCTGGGCCTCTAAAGACATTGGAGTAATGGCCCTCCCAAATGTGAAGTTGTTTAATTTAGCTTTTGAAATGTCAAGACTGGCCAAGCACTGGACAGGATCGGACGGAGCTGAGCTGGATGAAGATCGAACAGGAACTAGTGAGCCCTTTTACACCCTTGGATGTTCTCTCACAGGGCTCAGCTGTTAATGGACAAGACTTTCATGATAACCCCGTGCTCGGGTATTCTAAAGCTGTCTGGGTAGAGGTGCACAAGATGTGTGGAGCATCTCATTTAAGACAACCTTATACCTCGCTATGGAACAACACTGCTGTACAGATTGGGCGAAAAACTGTGTTCTGGAAGGAATGGCTTGTCAAAGGCATACACAGGATAAGTGATCTTTACTCAGGGGGAGTGTTTATGTCATTCGTTGAAATAACCCAAAAATATGGTTTGATAAGAGAAAATAATTTTTGGAAATATTTACAAATAAGGGATTGTATTACCAAAGGAAAATTTACTCAAAGCTCAAATATGGTGGTGGAGTTTTTAGAATTGTCCAGTACAGCACATAGAGCAGCTGTTTTCTATAAACTGTTTAACAACCTAAAAAAGAGATCTGTGAAAACTTGAGGATGGCAGAGAGATCTGAGTTGTGTCATTTGAAAAGAAGATTAGTGTAGAATTTTGTCATTCTCCAATAAATATAAAAGAGAGGCCAGGGGTAAAAAACAAAATGCATGTTAGCTTGAAAAGTTAACAAATTGACAACAGCTTAAGGAAAACAAATATCAACTGTAATAAAGAAGTAATACATATAATACTAACCTTGTTTTGCACACACACAGATCAGGGTAGGATCAAATAATAGGCGTCCACTATTAGGTAGGGTGTTTTGTCAGAACACTCTGTGACCGGGTCATTAGCTCCTCAATCTTATTAGGGAGCGATCTCACATTTCCAATGATCACAGAAGGGACAGATGGTCTGTAACATCTCCTTCTCAGGTGACATCACCCCCGTCTCTTCCTCCTCAGCTCACTGGGGATGTCGGGTCTGTCTGCAGTAGCGCAGCTGCAGGGCAGTGCTAACAGCTGATCCCAAACGTAAACAAAGGAGCACTGGTTCTCTAAACATGGGTGAAAAAAGTGGAGACAAAAGAAGAGAAAAGTCAACAACTAGCACGAAGCGGTAATGCATGATGGCAGAATCTGAAAAGACTAAGTTAAAGGTTAAGAGAAGTAAAGAGGAAAATAAGAAAGAAGCTCAGAAATGAGCAGAGCTGCCAACAGGTAACACAGTTAAGGTTTCAGAAAAAGCATTCTGTTTCGTTTGTTTGATCATGCTTAAACACATCAAAATGCATAGTGGAGTTTTTAATGTACTCTTAATTTGATCTGTTATTGTATATTTTACACATGTTTGTATGGGATATTGTATTTGTTTTAAATGTTATATACCTATGTGGTATGTGACTTTTGTTGCTATGATGCCAGGTCTCTCTTGGAAATGAGATTTTTAATCTCAATGAGATTTTTTACCTGGATAAATAAAGGATAATAAATAAATACAAGTCGATACTGTGACAAGCACTGGTACCAAACAGGCAGTCACTTTGCAGCAAGGTGAATCGGTGATGCATTAGTGTGGTCTGCACTTCTTCTTTGATTGGGTGAAAGGTGTTGAAAGTAACTGGATGAGGGAACCATGGGGCGTGCCCTGCATAATTTAAACAAAATGGCGTTTTAAACACCATCACAGCTGGACACAGAACATCCGTAAAAAACGCCGTTTTCGTCTGTCTTTGAACGCTGCTTTCTGCTTAGTGACATAAAAAGCGGCGTTCAAAAACAGACGAAAACGGCGTTTTTTCCATCACTCAGAAGGGGCGTTGCAGGCGCCAGTCTCTGGCGTAATATACGGTGTTCTGTCGGGGCAAACACCGTTTTTTTCAGCATTTTAAATTATTAAATGGCGTTTTTATTACGCCATTTCTTAACCCAACGGGTTAGAAAAGTGCCAATTTTTGGCTTAGATGGGTTGCCACATGCGAGGCGCTGCACGGCGCTGACGCATTAACAACCTAACTGCGTTGACGCGTTGCCCCCGTGCAGCCCGAATGACGAATTAGCGCTTCCAGTCAGAGACTGAGGCTACGTCCACACGTACACGGGTATTTTTGAAAACGGAGATTTTCCGTTTTCGTTTTAAAAATAATCCCGTCCACACATAAAGGCAGAAATGAAGGAAAACGCTGCTATGAACATGCCAAAGCAGCAGGTGGCGCTAGATTCCTAACCGTGCAGAAATGTTGGCCAATCAGAAGTCTAGAAGCCTCGGTGGGAAAAAGTAAACAAAGCTGGGGCATAGAAGCAGAACCGAGTCGTATGTGTGGAGGGACAGTAACTGTGTGTATATGTGAGCATTTAAACACTGCAGAGAGGACAAGTAACAGTAACAGTATTGTAGAAATTCATTCAAAAGGCGCACACCTTTGACGCTGCGTTTTCTCCGTTTTTCTCGTCCACACATAAATGCAAAAACGGAGTTTTCAAAAATATCCACCCTCCAGTGACCAAAAACGCCGTTTACGTGTGGACGAAAGGTGCAAACGCATAGAAAAATCTGCGTTTTAAAAATACCCGGGTACGTGTGGATGTAGCCTAAGATTTGAAGTGTTAATGCGGTATGAGTGTATGAGTATTTGTTCATGAAACATCCTTAAAAATGAGGGCGAGACACACTGCAACAACCCACAGCAGCTTTTGTGGCAGGTCTTACTGAGTTTTCTTTTTTATATATATGTAGAGTCTCACCTGCGTCTTTCTTCGGTTAGCTTTCAGTTTCACGCTCACCTGTGAATATTGAACATTTCTCTATTAAAGCGCAGTAAAGGTAAAGTCTATTTTTTGTCAGTTAAACGAAAAAAGGTGGGCCTGAATGCGTCTGTAGTTTACGCGCGGCCCCTGAACGCATCACTCAGCAGACAAGGAAGCAGAGAGGAGCGGACATGGAGGGGTGAAGCCGGTCCAATGGAGGGGAATAAATCTCCGTTCATTCCGGATAAGATGACTTCATTTGGACTAAAATGTTCGTGATCGCAGTTCTGGTCCTTGTGGGGACGGTACCGCCGGTAAACAGCGGTGAGTTTTAGTGTTTTTACACACGCTGATGAGGCGGGTTCAAATCGAAAGTAAAATGTGACGTTAAAAACAAACATTTCAGACGGGTTGAACTTTTATAAAGTTTTAATGTGTTTATTTTCAGCTAAGTTGACTTTTAGTTATGTTCGTTTAAATGTGGAGGTTATTCATTAGTTTCAGTGTTACTTCTGGTTTAATGTGGTGTCAGAGAGAAACTTTAAGAAGTTGATAGCTGGTGTTTCTAAAATGGCGTATAACCCTGATCAGGGGCGGAGCTAGAGAAATTTTCTGAAGGTAGCGCGAGTGTGTGATGGAAATCAAACGGGTTTGTTTGTTTCCAAACACATATGCAGTTGTTACATGTGGTTAGATTGATTCAAACGCACTGAGCATGCGCGTTTCATATAAATATAGTCTATAACTTATTAACTTATTTTCTGTAGCCCAGTTAATTACACACTTTAGTTACATAAAACATGTGAGTTTTGATCTTATGTGCTGTACAGCCTGTATAATAAATAAATATGGAGCCCAATAAGTTTAAAATCTAGAAAGCTGCACAACATGGGGCGGTTCATTCACAAACACAATGATGCCTTGCTTGGTGTCATTCTTTTCAGCTCAACCTCACCTGTCTGAATTTACAGTTATTTTTTCATTGACATACTTTAGTAACACAACACAACTTTGTGGATTTTACCTATTGCGGGTTATTTTTGGAATGTAACTCCTGCAATAAACGAGGGACCACTGTAAAACTATTTATCAAAATGCATCTGGCGAATATACAAAACTTTTAATAAAAAATATTACTAAAACTAAACGAGAGAAACAACATCTAGAGATGGCACGATACCACTTTTTTATGTCCGATACCGATATCATAAATTTGGATATCTGCCGATACCGATATGAATCCGATATAGTGTTGTTTTAATCAATAAAACTGTTTTTTAATATCTTGCTGCATTTTGTATAAGTTCATACTCAAGTTTAAATAAACAACAACACTAAAGCTATTCTGTTATACCTGTATGTAAAAAATACACTGCACCCAAAATATTTCATAGTTCAGCAAAACTGATCAATCTAATAAACTTAAACCTGCACCATCCTCCCTATTCTGGTATTTTAAAGAGCACTTAGCAGAAATATTAAGCAACCTAACTAATAGGGTTGCAAACTCCCAGCAAAAAAAAAGGGAACCACCCCCACCCTCCACCTCATGATGCTTAATCGATGTAATCAACTTTAATTTGATGCAGGGTGAAAAAATGCACAGAAATAAATTATTTTTCAAGAATAATTAAATAGATTCAACATCTTTCTTCAACAGAACTGCAGACTGCACAGATGGTATTCCCAAAGGAAAAAGTACTATAGCTTACTAGGGTATATTAGACTTAATAGTTACTATATACAGTAATGGACTTCTATTACATTTTACATCAATTAAAACTTTGGGTGTCAGATAATTATTTATTAAAAGCTCGACATTTTAAATGAGAATAAGAAAGAAAAGTATGTCTTTGTGCCCCCTTTTCCCTGTTCATGCCCTATCGGCCCCCCTGGCTAAACTTTGCTGATCCGCCCCTGCAGCGTGACTAGCAGTCAGCTGTAGAAAAAGATCCTGGTGTAGAAAGTAATATTAAATAAATTCTAACAACAGCTGATCAAGCTTAAACGTGCTGCTGTTGTTCAGCTGCTGGTTTCCTCTTTCTGGTGCAAAGTGGGCCAAAAACAAAGAAGAGAGACGATCAGCTGATCATTGATCAGTTTCATGATTGAAGGAGCAGCAGGAGAGAGAGAGAGGCAGTCGCTCCATATATCAGTTGTTAAGCTTAACGTGGGAATGCTTTACAGACATTCAGAGATGAACTTGCACACTTGCTTTACTTCTCTCTGGGATCACTTCCTCGGAGATGAAATGCTGGTGAGGCTACAAATACACAGCCGCTCAATCACGTGACCACACTGCTGCAACGTGCTACGGTTATGAGCCGTGTCGCAAGTTTTGTGAGGTGCTTTTTTGATGTTTAATGGATCGGATTACATTTTTTATTTCTCTCAGATGTCTGATCCAGTAATTTACATCAGTATCGGACCGACACCGATACGTAATATCGGCTCGGTCCATCTCTAATCAGGTGTCACAGTAAGAAATTATTCGTGCCAGTAAAAAGAAAAAATGATTTGTCCGCCACTAGACAGAGGAGAACAGCACAGGGATAAACCTGCAGGCCCGACAGCAGGAGGTGTATCACTCCTCTTTGCCACCTGGTG
>NW_024583100.1:190626-191782 GCF_018398535.1 Haplochromis burtoni | reverse complement strand
TTATTCAAGTTACAATTCAGATTCAATCTGAGCAATTCAAATTCAAATTTAACTTATTCAAATTCAGTTTCTGATGGCACAGATTTCTGCCCATATGCAAGCTCTGTCCTAAGAGGTCTTTCTGGTCCATCATGAGTTTTGGTTTGCCCTCATGGATGAGGTGTTAGGGCAGAGGCCTTCTACCAGGACTCCAGTCCTAATGACCTCCATTAACCTGAGTGTCCCAGTATGCACAGGCACCTTTAATCAGGCCTGATATTTGCCTGAGTATGAAGTCCCGAGCAGTGCTGCTGAATCTGCTGGACCAGGACCAAAAAGAAGAAGGAGGTGCCACAACTGAGACCCTTGGTTTGCGTTTCCAGCTACTGAGTGGAGCATCATACAGGGTGGTCTCCACAAGGTGTTCAGGGATGCTCTTCTCCATTGTCCACTGCATCATGTATCTCTTGGGTTTGCAGGGCTGATGTGACTAATGCCTGCCATGTCACTAAAATGTATTCAGAATGATGCAAGATCAAAGTGGTGCAAACCAGTCTCCCCTTCATCTTGCACATCATCCTTGGGCTCATTCCCCGGGGCCACAATGTCACCAACACCAAGGCAGATGTTATGCAGAACAGCACATGCTGCTATGACCTGAAACAGATGTTTCGTTCTGTAAATAAAGTGTTTATACATGCACATACACTAAAAACAATAAAGATGTATTCTAATGACTTATATATGGTACAAAGGTGTGGTGCACCTCCAGCGCTTGGAGGAAGATGGCATGGAACCTTGTCTTCATCATTCCAAAAGCATGCTCTATAATAGACCATGACCTGGATTGATGAGAGTTGAAGCGCTGGGCACCCACACCTTGGACTGGCCTCTTGTAGGGAATGATAAGAGGGAGTGGATGTTGGACAGATGGGTACCCTCCATCTGTGAGGATGAAATGCACTGGAGGAGGGTAAATGGCCTGCCAGTACAGTGGGCTGTTGTGGAGCACCCTGGAGTCATGCACTGACCCTGACCAGCCCACATATGTACAGGGAGTGCAGAATTATTAGGCAAGTTGTATTTCTGAGGAATAATTTTATTATTGAACAACAACCATGTTCTCAATGAACCCAAAAAACTCATTAATATCAAAGCTGAATGTTTTTGGAAGTAG
>NW_024583100.1:174433-189317 GCF_018398535.1 Haplochromis burtoni | reverse complement strand
TAGGCTTTCGAGCCTATACAGCTTGGAGTAAGACAACATGCATGAAGAGGATGATGTGGACAAAATACTCATTTGCCTAATAATTCTGCACTCCCTGTATGCCACTAACATGTCTGTTACACATTCCTACAAGAATGCTCAAAACCTCTTATCGTTATTTACTGCTTTAATTTTAAATATCTCTTTCAAGAAAGAATTGAGGAATGGTTCATTTGAATATTTTTATTCTGAGTTTTAGAGTGAATCTTAGCACAGAAACAGCAGTGAAGGTTACTAATGACCTTGTTATGCTCATCTTTGTGCTTGTCCTGTTGGACATCAGTCCAGTATTCAATACTACTGATCGCAATATCTTATTACAAAGACTAGAACACACTTCATTGGTTTGAATAATTTGAATATCTGATATATTCCAATTTCTGCATGTAAATGGGGAGTCACACAAAAGGTTAATCTTTTTAATGTCTTTAAAACAAAATCAGCACACAGCACGTTTGACATCAGTTTTGTTTGATTTGAAGAAGGTGGGGGCAGGGCACTTCACTCACGTCTGTTAGACCTGTTTTATTTGACCCACACAAAATGTGACAGAATTGGAAACATGCCTGGATTAATCCACTTATCCAATACATTGAAAGATTGAGTGCCAGTAAAGGTTCCCAAGGTTGTGCAGTCTGAAGCCGCATATAGATAGCTTCTTATTTGAAGCAGCAGCTTATAGGCAGACTGTGTACTTGTGCACCAGCACCTTTGCTGTGGCTATCACCCTGGTATAGACCGGAGAATATAATCTGAGGCTGTGCAACTGCCACGCCACATCTCACACTTACAGACAGGTTAAATAACAACAGGAAGTCCACCAAAAGATACAGCGGCTTGCTGTATGTGGCTGTGATTCAGGCAGCTGAAGACCTGATTCAAGATATAGATAGAAATACCGCACTGGTGTGAATGTTACCACAGAGTAAATGCAATAATGGACAGGTGAGGTCATATGCAAAAAATAGATAATGTCTTACAAAAGCAAAGCAAAGGTCAATAAATGCTCATTTATACACAGAAATCTCAATAGGAGTTTAATCTGAAAGATTAATGGTTTATTCCTGAGCTGCAGTTACATTTATGGTGGAAAATAAATAATGGATGAAAAATAATGACTGTAGGGGAAAAAAAGAAACAATTAGCCTATTCTGGTCCCCAAACAGACTTTGTGTATCTTTTACCACTATCTTAGATATGTTTTAATTGCTGTGACCACTAGAGGGCGATATCGGTACAACTAGTAAATATATAAGTTGTAATTAAAGAGCAATTTCTGGGGCTGGAAAATGAAACCAACTAGTAAAGAGCTAAAATCTGCAGTTCTTATGTCCTCTTAAATATGGCTCTAAAAGGAGTAATTTCCCCAAGACTGCCTCATCTATTTAGACATTCTTAAGGCTTAAAATGATGGACTTGGTCACTTTGATTGACAGGTATGTCAGTGTAGGCAGCTCTGGCTTCTAGCTGACTGCTCGGCCTCACGTGACAGTACTAAACCCGACTTGTCCATGATGTTCATCTTGTTGGAACATTTTAAATATAATTATCCGATAAATAATATACTATAAAAAAGTTTCCATCTTAACGCCTGAGCGCTTGCATTCTGTGGGTCACCACGTTGGGGTTTTAGCATCTGAGGTGAGAAAGCACTGTGTGCTATTTCTCACATAACGCTAGCTGGCTCTGTTAACTAGCTGCATTCATATACTGTGACTGTGCATTGCACTGACACAAACGTCATGGATATGCATCCGCAGCTATATTATTTATCGGATAATTATATTGAAAATGTTCCAACAAATGATATGAATCTACAATAAACATTGCATACATCATTTCCTGGATTGTTATACTTTATTATTATTATTATTATTATTATAAATTTTGTGTTGCAGCATCAGAAATGTTGTCCAAACTCAAAGAACACTCATTACACCAGCGTTACACCTGCTCTGTCATAGCATACTGAAGACAGGTGGTTCTGCTGAGAAACAATTTTTTTTATTTAGAAAAAACCCCAAACAAGACAACAACAGACAAACAAGAGACAGATATTTGATGTGACAGACCTCACGATCTCAAAGTCAGCTTTGCTCAGACCACACCGTGTTATTGTTTCCTGTTGCTCATGATGTATATCTCACTCTCTCCTCGACAAACCTCCATCTAACTCTCAGCTTAAGAAACACTTGACAGTCTTTAAGGTCCTGACTTATGTCCTTCAACATCAAAATTAATAAAGACAACAATATCATGTTCATCATATTTATTACAAGCTTAACTTTTAATCACAATACAGAAGCGATCTTATTTTTTTGGGACAGACACAACGTATCAACGCTATCTTAAAAAGTTGGTTGTGTTCAGGCTGTCTGGTCGCAGCATGGATAACACGAGTTTCTTATTTCTCCCCTGTTGCATGCCTCCTGGTTTTAATTGTTCCATGCAGATGAAGTGTTACATCCTGATGATCATCAGAGTCTAGATCAAGAGCTGAGTCATAAGAGTCAAACACGATTTCCCTTTATGAGATGCAACTAAACAACAGAGCTTAATAGCTCTCAGAAGAGGGCATTTAAGCTCATCATCATAAAGTTATTCTTGGCAACTACTGAAGCAGTTTTTCATGATTTCCTTTTAAACTAATCCTCCTGATGCCCTCACTGTCCGTTTACGCTAGCTTTCTGATTGGCTGCCCGTCATAAACTGTAGTTTTACCAACCAGACCTGTGTAGGTGAGATTAGTTATATCTGTGACATCAAACTGATGCAAGGGTTTAACGACTAAATTTATCTCTGAACAATCAGCCGTCTGTACTTATGACTCACAGGGGTTATTCGTACGTAAGACGACCTCATTATCTGAAACTTTGGCCATCTTTAATATGAACATACACAAATGTACCAGTATATGTGTGACAGATGGTAAGGAGATTTATGAAAGGTCTTCTTTAAAGATAAGCATTAATTTATTTCAAATGTCTGTGTTTGCTATGCTGTGTCACCTGTTTATTCACATCTCTACATTATTTGTTAAGATTCTTATTTCCACCTAAATGATAAAAATGATGTGCCCAATTTATTACTTACTATAGCCATTATCACATTAATACTTTGAATACTTTGTTGAATGTAGATATAAATGTTGCTAATAAAATCTGAGCATGTAGGTCAGACAAATAGGACTGCTTCTGTTTATGTATCTAAGGCAGAATATCTGAGAAGTTTGCAGTAGAGCAGTTTGAATTCTTCACCAAACTGTATTGCCTGGGCTGAAACAAAAGAGACATAAATTCTTTGGATAATAAAGAAAACAAATTAGCAAAAGAAGAGAAGAATAATGAATAAAATCAGTGATTTGTAGGTATTTCAGTTCCAGGACTTACAGGAGCTGCAGAGAAGTAAATCTCTTACATGAAGTTTGAAGATCGCCAAAGTGTGTGAAACAGTGGTTGCTTGTTATGCTTGATTTCTCAGAGAAGTCGTGTGTGTGTGTGTGAAATTAGGTTATAACAAATTCAGTTTGCTATTTGCTTAATTAGTAGAAATATCTTTTTAGTTTAAAAAAGAATACATATTTCATTTTACCTTTTATCTTATTACCTTAGAATAATACTTTAGAATAAAAATTTATACAAATTAATATTATTATATATTATTATAATAATTTACATGCAAATAGAAACTGAATTTTCAGATAGTGCTAAAAAAGGTATTTTCTCAGTTACAGTTACAACTAGAAAGTTGTGAAAATGGCCCAAAATTGGGTTGCTCTTTCTTTCTTTTTGATAGTTAAAGCTTGAAAAGTGTAAATAATATTATCATTATTGTGTTATTCAGTTATAATATAATAAAATATAATATAATCATGTTATATATTATAATCCTTGAGATATTCATGTTCGTCCGTTCAGTTCATCAGATTTTAATACTCAAAAAACAGGACTGAATATATGCATGTGTGTATGTGTCAAATCCCTCACGAGAGATCAGTGTGCCAGCTTTCACTCTGTGCTGATCTTCCTGTTGTTTTTCAAGTGTTTCGTAGAAGCATACACCACATTTGTGTCCATCTCACTCTGTGGTACAGGCCTTCTGATTTTAGCTTTGGGATGGAAATTCAGTGCTGCATAGTTCATGTCATCAGAGTCCACATTCTGTAAATGAAAATGTTCAAAGTCACTAATCCTGCACATTACTTGTTAACCTCTTAACATCCAGAAGGTCACAGGGAACCCATCTAGTGTTGGGGTCCAGCTACTCAACTTTCATCATTAAAATGAAAGAGCTTTTGGCAGAAAAACTGCAATGCCAAAATGAATATGTGAGACGTAATTTGGATGTTAGCATCCTGTAAATCCTTAAAATGTGCATATTCAAGCCTGGTATGGTCAGGAACGGCCTCCAACTGTTACCCTAAATGGGTTCAAGGCAGTTAAGTTTAATATCTTGCTTGGTGAGAATAAATCTTAAATAGATTACCTCACTCTGTTGTGGATTCTGTCCATCATCTTGAGCTAAATGACAGGAACAATCCATCCGTCAGTAATTCGCTTCTGCTTTTGTATTTGTAATTTAAATGAAATCAAATCATATAAATACCTGAGTGAAATTTCCTGAGTTGGACAGCCAGACCAATGATGACCAGTAGAAGGAGAGCAATTAAACTGCCCAGGATCACAGGCATCACATTTGTTAATCCATCAAACACATCTACAAAATGGACAATTTAAATAAAACTTTGTGTAATATACTGCCCATGACTGTAAAAAGTCATGCAAAATAACAAGATTTAAATGACAGAAAACATAATTACACTCTTACCTTGCACCTTTAAATATGTTCCACTTGAAATTACCGTCTTTTCATTTTTGTACTCTCCACAGAAATACAAGCCAGAGTCAGATGAATCCAGATGTTTGATCTTGAGAAACAGCACAGAGGTGTTGGACGTCATGTTAAATTTGCCAGCTTGAAGACCATCTTGGAGAGAAGCATTTCCTTCAGCACTGACCATAGATGAGATTCTGCTCACGTTGGGTCTGTTGGTCATTTTGAACCAGGTTATGTGACCAAGATGTCTGCTAAAGTTGGAGCACTCCAGTGTGACTTCTTCACCAGCCTGAACCTCCACAGCATAAAACTGTGTGACTATGGAAGAGATCCAACCTGAACCAAGCAACAAAATAAACTTCAAACTCCACCAAAACCAAACAACCAAACAATACCTATGAACTACACTGTCCATTCAGTGTCTCAAGATTCAGTTCTCTTGGATTACTCAACAAAATGTAATTCTTGTATGAGGAAAAAAAGTGATAGGTCTACTTACTGAAGGTGTAGAGTAAAACTGCAATCCACTTAAATTTCAGCATTGTGTGTATGACCACTGCAATGTTGCTAACTGAACTGTGCTCCAGTAAAAGTGATCTCTACATAAAGAGGCGGGCTGCTCTTTTATATGTACCGTTCCTCAGCCTGACGGTGCCACCAGATTTAGGAAAATGGTGCAAACCTAAAGCTTTAGGAAGAACAGAATATCAATATTTTATTGTTTGACAGCATTTCAGATAATGCTGGTTAATAGGATATATTTAATAGATGATTTATTTTAAAATACAGTCTTAGTCTTACGGTCTCAAGTTTAAAATACATCTACAAAAGCAGTCAGTCTGTATCATTTTGATATATTAGATATTTGTTGTCTTTACCATTAGATGTTTTAAATAAGACTTTGTGCTAGTGGTTACGCAGCTCTTTGAAAAGGTTTAACTCAGCATCAGACGTGTCAGTAATAATACGTGACAAAAATTCCTGATATCGAGCACTCGCTGAGGTTCTCTGTTGATTCTGTAACTGCTAACATTGCATGAAGCAGACTATTGGCCCCAAACTAAATAAAGTATTAATACTATAATCAAGTATCTTTTTTCATCATGCATGATTATATTATGTTAGCAAGGCTTAGTAGGTTCAAGTGCATCTCAGTGTGGAGCCTTTAGCTAGTGTGGGTTTGAAACGTACAGCCTGTGGAGGAGTAAACCCTTTGATATGAGGCTGTGCAAGTGTCACCCTGCTACAGCAGAGGGTAGTGATGTGAGTTTGTGTGAATAACAGCGTGAGATTGATTTACCACGAAGATGTGTCCTGATCTAGATTTGTTTAGCATGCAGCAACACAAATGCTCTTCGAGTGAACCGACTGAATCAGTCCTGAATAATTTAGCAACTTAGTGAAGCTCCTTGTTGAGCACAATTGTCACATCAACAGGTCCTTTTTGTCCAGTCTGACAAAATTTGGGCAAAAATGTATTTAATCAGCTTTAACTTGGAATGATTGTTGGTACCACACTCACTCATCTAAAAATTATGAAACTGCTGATCATTGTTAATTTTTGCATAGCGGTGATTAGAGCTCACTCAGAATGATGTGACCAATGTAAAACATTTGGCGTCTTGGTCTGTCTGAGGGATTTATTTCCTCCTCTTGATGTTTTTGTTTTTTTGCTGCTTCTCTTTTAAAGTCCTTTCAGAGACGCAGAGATCCAACCAAGTAGCTCATTTAATGATGGAAGTGATGTTTCAGTCACAACACATGTCGGTTCTTCAGCATTAGTTAATGTTTGTGTTTTGATACATCATACCAGTTTCTTTAGTAGACAGATTACCTATAAACTATGTTCAGACATTCAGATGATGCATTCAGTCCACTGCATTGTGTTAAATAAATATTTTTATTGGAAATTAAACAAATACACTTCAAACATGCAGTATGAAAAATGTCTCAACATAATAAAATAACATAATATTAACCTTTTTGTGCTGACTGTCAAGTCTACTTCATATAACAACAGAAGCTGACCCAGAGTGCTTTAAACACAGATTTGCATCACAGGTCTCCAAACAGGCATTTTCACAATGAAACTGAAACTTTTGTTGTCTTAACTCTGGAAAGTAAAAGTCACAGAGATTCAGTTGTCATTAAAATGTCTTCAGATTTGTCAAACTGATGATCTCATCAGTCATGACAGACCAGCCTCCCCTACATAAGCTGCCTTTATAAGTTGGAAGTATTGGTACCACTATTGTTTCATTAGGAATAAGACACATTGGAATATTCTCATTGTTTAACATAAATGACAGAATGTTACATAAATGTTATATAAATTAGCTTATATACAAAACTGTAACTTTTGTGCACCACTACAACCCTGGTCCATAGCAACGAATCGTTGGCTGCCCTTGGAAGCCATCGCTAGATCCTCTTGTTTCAGGAAAACCAGGGCCACAGGTGTCCTCACGTCAGCGCCTCACGTCAATCAGGTCCCAAACCTTCAGACTCACAAACTGGCCCGTGTGTGGATTACCTCTGGCAAAGTAGATCTGGGCCACAAAAGGGCCGTCATTTTTTGCGGTATGTGGGCCATGTGTAAGTTGTGTGCAGCCATGGGCCAGTTGCAGACACACTGCTGGACCTGTGTTGGCCCAGAGTAATAACAACAACATAATAGTGCAAAAGTAACATGACAAAACTTTATTCAGAGAGTGAATGGACTGATGCTTATATAGCGCTTTTCTACTCTCATGGATTACTCATAGTGCTCAATACAACATGCCACATTCACCCAATCACACACTTTCTCTAAACTGAGTGCTTCCTAACTACATTCACACTCTTGACATGCAGACTGGAGGAGCTAGAGATCGAACCACTAACCTTCCGATTAGTAGGTGACCTACTCCTGAGCTACAGCCACCCAGTAGTAAACATGAGTAAACCCTCACTAGGTTTTGGATAAAGTGTACACTCACAAATCTGTCAAACCTGCATTTGAAATGTTGGCTACCATAGCAGTATAGTATTGCAACATGGCATTTGGGTCTTCTAACTAAAATAGGAAAATAGAAACATAAACAGTGCCATCACTGCCAGACCTGCCCACATCTTTTTGACAGACACCCTCCATGACACCAGTCAGTCAGAAGTGCCAGCTTGATGCCGGATCTGGGCTAGACCTGTTTTCTATGAGCCTGGGCCACATACACCACAATCGGGCCAGATGTGGCATGCCATCACATAAACAGTGCCATCATTGCCAGACCTGGCCCATATCTGGATGACATACCATTTACCAAAAATAACTGTACACCATCTGTGAATGTGCTATTGGATTAGTTTATCATTTTGGTACAACGTAAATAGATCTAACCGTAGTCTTCATCAAGTACCTATCTGAAATCTCCAGAGTTTTACAGCCATAGCTGTGATAACGGGGATGAGAACAACAGTCACAACAACCAGTCTCAGTTTCATTTGGCATGCTGGCATGCTGAATTTAGCACATCAGACTTACAATTATCTCCTCCCAGTCTGCCAGTCAGCAAGAGTTTGTGGGTCACATTCATAATGCAACTTTGTCTTCTGATTCTTCCAACACTGAAGACATAGCTCAAACCAAAGTTGTGGTAACATCTGCAAAGTCAGTTCATTTTAATTTTGGAACTATTTTTTTTAACCATGACAAACAAAACATGTCAGCTAACGGCTATTCAGAACTACGTGTCATGGTTCTGGGTCATTTGACCCACCATTTTGAGAGCGCGTTTTTGTGATTTATTTGTGTTGTAATGTAATTTCTGGTTTACGTTCTCTTGTTTGTTGGGTCCATTTTGTGTCTCCCTCTCTTGTAGTCTGTGTTTATGTGTCTGTATTGCTCCTCGCACTTCTGTGTGTCTTGGACGGGTCGTTGCATTTCTTTTCCTTTTTCTGTTCACATTTCCCTCCTTGTGTTTCATTCCATCTTTCCCCTTCCGTCATGTGCATTCATGTCTCCCTCTCCCACAGTGTCTCGTCTCCCTTAACTGTTTCTGTGTCTCCCTCTTTGTGTCGCCTCCCTTTGTCTCCCCGGTCTGTCTTGTTTCCATGTGCGTTTCTTCCTTCCGGCCCCAGAGTCTGAACCAAAAGTTTGGTACAGAAACCTGTGGTCGGGGCTGTGCAGAGCTTGCAGCAGGCTCTGGGTGCTGCGGCTGGAGCTCGCGTTGAGGGCTTAGCCATCTATTCCTGGGAACCGGAATGGGTGGAGGAACTGGCCAAACCCCATCCATTACCACCCGAGAAACAGGTATGGATGCAGGGAAAGGTTCAGGTCCTGGCCACTCTCACCCTAGGAGCAGGGGCAGGCGCAGGAGCTAGCTGGACACCAGCCACCCCCACTGAAGGAACAGATACGAGTGCAGGAGTGGACTGAGTGTCAGCTGCCTTTGCCCTGGGAACCGGTGTGGGTACAGGAGCCTGCTGGACACCGGCCACCCTCACGCAAGGATTTGGTACAGGCCCAGAGGTGGACTGGTCTCACCGTAGGAGCAGGCAACAATGGACACCAGCTGCCCCCACCTGAGGAACTGGTATGGATGCGGGGACACACTGGGCCCTAGCTGCTCTAGGAACCAGGACAGGGACCGGCTGGGCCCTGGCTACCATCACCTGAAGAACTGGAATGGGTACAAGGTGGCCCAAGCTGCTCTGCAAGCAGGAATGCAAACAGGAACAGGAGCAGGGACTGGCTGGGCCCTAGCCACACTCACCCAGGTGCACCCACAATGGGTGCAGTGGAAGGCAGGGTCCAAGTCACACTGCCAGCAGGAACAGGCTGAGCGACATGTCTTGATGCATGCTCAGTCATCCAGGTAAGTAAATCTATAAAAGTTGATTCCATTCATCTGGACACGTTGTTTTCAGTGGGAGAAACGTTTCATCACTGATCCAAGTGACTTCTTCTGTCTGAGCTGACTGCAGGTTTCCCCAGACTTATAAACACAACATTTGCACAATGACTGAAACTAGCACCACTGAATGAACAATGAGCTGTGAGGTCAGTTCCTTGATCATTAATATGCAAATTGCCATGGCCACTGATCAATGGCCGTGAGCACCATCCACAGAGAGTTGGGAAATGGCTGCATTTTAAGATGGGGAATAATGTACCCTTAGGCTTCCTCCTTGATTCAGAGATGGTTTTTCCCTTTTCATGTAAATGGCCTCCTTGACTCCCCTCTCCCTATCCAGGGTGTGCACATCCTCCGCATTGAAAGAGTGTCCACTGGCCTGTAGGTGTAAATAGACTGGGAGTCCTGGCCTGACGAGTTAGCTCTTCAAACGTGTTTACCATTGAAACCGCTGAGAGGCTGAGAGACAGGTTCTGAGATAAACACAGGAGGACAGAAATGATCAGTTTCAGAAACATAATGATCTGTAATTAGAGTCTCAGAGGGCAGAATAGTGTTTATGGAAGCAGGATGAGTACGACCAGTCTTCTGACAGCCCAGCACGGGCTAGTCATTAACCCTTTTGCAGAGCGAACAGGAGTTTTTGACTGATGGTGAGCAGGAGGAAAAAAGTGAGTATAACTCACCACAGGAAACTGCTCTAAATTGTTCTTCCTGTGCTACTTCTGTCTCATTGGTGTGTATGAATACTGTAAGTGTGGTGCGAGTTAACCTCACCTGCGTGTTAACCTCACCTTTGTGTTTGGGACCTTTCCTGGGTTTCCACCCTTTACATCCACACACTTTGAGGTAACAAGTTCACCTATTGAAAATCTTATTTCCAGCCATAACTTAAGATTAACTAACTGCTTTCGTGAAGCTGGTTCTTGTTGCTTGAATGTTTGCTCAGTATTTGCCCTGTGAATTATTCACCCTTTTTTTCTCTTCTGCACAGAAATCTTAGAGTTTTGCCTGAGACAGAAAGACAGAGATTGATGAAAGAAAGTCTTACAGAGAAAATGATTTGTGGTTTATTGCTGTGCTGTAAATAAACTTTTATTGAGTTGCATCTGCATTCCAGAACTACAGTTATGATTCAGTGTGTTTCTTTCAAGACAGAGACAATTGACATACATGTAGCACTACAATTTTACTTGTAACTTAAATAAGAATATTCTCATAACGTTTGGTTTGCTGTGGTTTGAGGCAAGTAATTATCATCAAAATTAGTAAAATATGAATGTGTATTTTATTGGGATGTCTTAAAAAAAGCTCTACCTTAAACCGTTAAATATGTTGCATTAGTGTTAAATTCACCAAAGAAATAGAATAAGTCAAATGAGTCCAGCTGTTTGAGCTTAACAAACAGCACAGTGGACATCATGTTATATTTGTCAATTTGAAAACCAACAAGGAGAGAAGCATTGATATCAGCACTGCATATAAACAAGATGCAGCTCGTGTCAGGTCTGTTGATCATTTTGAACCAGAATATGTGACCAGGAGTTGGAGCAGTGTGACTTCTTCACCAGCCTGAAACTCCACAGCATGAAACTGTGTGACTATGGAAGAGATCCAACCTGAACCAAACAACAAGTTTTCATAAACTTCAAATTCCACAGGAACCAAACAATGCCTATGAATTGTTGTCAGTTCTCTTGAATTACTCAACAACAAGTAATTCTTTCATGAGGAAAAAAGTGATGGGTCTACTTACTTAAGGTGTAGAGTAAAACTGCAATCCACTTAACTTCCAGCATCGTGTGTATGACCACTGCAATGTTGCTAACTGAACTGCGCTCCAGTAAAAGTGATCTCTTTGTAAAGAGGCGGGCTGCTTTGTTATATGTACAGTTCCTCAAACTCACAGTGCCACCAGTTTTAGGAGAATGGTACAAACTGACAGCTTTAGGAATAAAATAATATACTAATTTTTTGACAGCAATTCAGATAATCTAGATAATATCTTTTTTTTTAGAAGTTTACATACATGAAAAAGCTGTCGGCCTGCATAATTTTACCCAGCATTGGTTGTCGTCACCATTAGATGTCAAACATTTTTTAAAATAAAAATATACACTAGTTGTTACACAAGTCTTTGCAGAGGTTCAGCCCTACTTTATGCCAGAAATAATAATCTGATGTGACGCACTCGCTGAAGTTCTCTGTTGATTTTGAAACTGCTAACACTGCATGAAGCTGACTATTGGCCCCACACTAAAACACAAATTAAACGCATTTTTTCACCATGCTTGATTATATTATGTTAGCAAGGCTTAGTAGGATCAAGTGCATGCTAGTGTGGACCCTTCACCTAGTGTGGCTTTGGTGTGCAGCACGTGGACGAGTAACCACATTGATTCGAGGGTGTGTAGGTGTCACCCTGAGAAGCAGAGGGTAGTGATGTGAGTTTGTATGAATAACAGAGTGAGGTTGACTTACAGTGAAGATGTGTCCTAATTTAGGTTTTGTTAGCAAGCAGAAACACAAACGCTCTTGATTTCTTCCAACTGACTGAATCAGTCCTCACTCTCTGAACAACTTCGCAGCTTTTAACAGTGAAGCTCCTTGTTGACTATAAAGAGCTCCATTGTCACGTCGTCTGGTGCTCAGAGCACACTCACCATGTACGTTTTTTAATCAACTATTCATTTTCTATATATCCATTATCAAGCCAGATTAAGTCAGATTTCTAAGATTAAAGTGGGGCTTATAGACATATCATATATACATATATAGTCTCTCTCATAGATTCTGGTATAATGGTGGATGCTAAATATTGGCCACAAAACTCAAATAATTTGTCTACAAGCGACCTTAGAAAAAATGATCTAAAACAGAATCAGGTAGAACACGAATGAAGTACATATATGTTGATAGATGATATATAATTTTATAAATTTACTTTTATTAGCAGTAACATTTACAGATTTTATGATAGCAGTTAAAATATTCATTTGAATGTGCAGTGAATAACATGAATATTCTCAGCTGGTGTTTACTGCTTCCTTTTCAGGTTTGACTTTTGCTCTTACAGTCCTCATTCTCCTCACCTCAGTTGTGTTCGACCACACCATGTTGCCTCTTCCTGTCAAACACTCATTTCAGCCCTACTGCAAACTCCCCTCTAATTCTGACTTCTGACTCACTGCTTACTCATATGATTTGCATGTCCCGCACTGAAACACAAAAGCAGACAAAATTAAATAGAGACAGGTGAGATCAAAAGCTGCTGCTGGTATAAAAATCATCTCTACTTCTCCACCTGCTACAGATCTTCTGCTTCTTATTATGAAATTGGGCATGCTCAGTGCTTTCATGTCATTGGAGTCTAGGTTTTGTAAATAAAGTACATGCACTAAATAACTGAGTTGATGTAATTAAACAAGCCTGAAAGCACTACATTGAAAGAATATTATGTTAAAACATATGCAATAGATTGATCTTTATGATGCATGAAACTGTCAGCGAGTCTTTCCCTTGCGTGGAAGGGAAATTCTGTGGATGGGAAAACCAGCAAAATAACATCACGACTTTTATAAAGATGCAAACTGACACCCGGCAAGTTGATCATGATGTTGTCAGTATTGCCGACTGATACTCATCAATGTACTGTTGATGCGACTGTCCACATATTTATAAAGAAAGACATGAAAAATAGCTCACCAATGATATTTTTCATCTCAACCTTGTATTAAGCAAATGTTTGGTAATGTACGTCTTATTTCAACAGCTGTAGTTAACTGTAGCTGTAGATGAAAATATTAACACCTACAAGCAAATAACTGTAACAAAGTTACTTGTCTCTAGTTTTCAGTGTGTTTTGGAAAGTGTATAAAATACAAAATCTCAGTTCCATAAAAGTTGTGATTCTATATAAAATAAAATAAATAAAACTGCTTACAATGATTTGCAATTTCATAAGCCCATATTTTATTAGCAGCAAAACACAGAAAAAAAATCTAAATTTTTAAACTGAGACATTTTATTGTTTCATGAAAACTTTTAGCACATTTTAAGTTGATTACAGCAGCACGTGTCAAAAAAGTTGAGAGAAGGTAAAAAAGGTTGGAAAAATAAGTAGCACCAAAATAAACATGGAGAAATATTTCACAGCTAATTATGTTAATTGGCAACAGATCAGTGACATGACTGGATACAAAACAAGCATCTTAGAGAGGCAGAAGATTGACAGAGTCTCACCAGTCACTCTCTACCTACCCCTACAAAACTATAACTGTTTCTATAAATGATTGAATACTTTAAAAATCATTTTTGAGTATCTCATTATCTACAGTACATAATATTATGATTATATTAAGGGAATATGGAAAATTCTCTGTGCAGAAGGGACAAGTCCAAAAATCAGTATTGGATATCCATCATCCTGAGACCCTCGGGGCATGATTCTGTCATGGAAATCACTGTAGTGGCTCAGAAACACTTTCAGAAGTCATTATTTATTTAACCTTTATTTATACAGGTAGTTTAATTGAGACTTTGTGTCTCATTTAGAATAGGCCTGTTTCAGACAAACATATTAAAAAAGAAGAAACAATGCAATAGCTAAGATTATCTAATGTTTACACAGTCATATCATAAACAGCAAGAAGTTCCCAGTAATTATTTCACAAGGTCATTTGTACATCTTTTAAAGTCTGGAAGTGAAAGCAGTTCAGAGAGCTGCAACTTCCGTAATGTATTCTATGAGGACGGAGGTTTGATGGAGCGGTGAATCCAAGGAATTCCAGAGATCGCACAGTATAAATAAAATGTTTATGTAACATCTAACATCTGTGAACACAGTTAAAGTTGGGAATTGTGGGCCAAAAAACATCTGGAGTTTCAAAATGGTCTTGATCTTAATCAAACTGAAATGATTGAGTTTCCTCTTCTGTTTTGCTCGATGACAATCAATACTCGGGACTCGATTCAGATTCTGTAAGGAAGAGACAGATTTTTTTTTCACAACAATACCCTAAAACAGTACAATATATCTTCCACTGAATATTACATTCAATATTGAATATTACAAATGGATTATCTGGTTGATCAGTTATTTTTGGCGCAGACAAATT
>NW_024583100.1:173318-174336 GCF_018398535.1 Haplochromis burtoni | reverse complement strand
GACAGTCACAGCACTCAGGATCAGGGTTGTCAGGTTTGTTGTTTCACCAGCTTCCTCTAGAAGAAACGTGCCTACACTTGATGTCATGAATGATATGTTTTGTTGCAAAGATTGGCAAAATTCTTCACATGTGATCCAAACTCTTTACATTACCACATTTCAATCTGACTGTGGTGAAAGCTGTGTATCTCATTCTCTTTGTTATTTCTTATCTCACCATTCTTACCTTGAACCTGCAGATCCGTTGAATTAACAATCACTGGGAGTCTGTTTGTGTAATATCCACAAAAATAAAACCCAGCGTCAGACAAATCCACATGTTTGATTTTGAGGAAGATCGTCGAAAAGTTGGATGTCACTTCAAATTTTTCCTGATCAACTCCGTCGCAGAATGATGGTGGCTCAATAGAATTGTAAATGCTAATGCAACAAGGCTGGGTTCTGTTCACTAGTCTGAACCAGACTGTGTGAGTAGGAAAACTTGAAAGTTTGGAGCACAGTAGTGTGGCATTTTCTCCAGGCTGGACTTCCACAATCGAGGACTCTGAGCGGGAGATCCAGCCTGAAACAAACGGCAAAGAAATATATTTTTGATCCAGTAAAACCAAAACAGAAACTAATACCCTCAAAGGTTTTGGTAGTTTTAAATTCAGGTTTATTGCTGGTTATTAGGTTAAACACACCTTTATCACGGACATTTTGAGATAAAATGAGGTCTGTTACTTACCGAGGCTGCAGACCAGCAAAGCAGTTCTTATAGTAAAGCTCATCACTGTTGATATGAAATCACAGAGCTTCACTAAGGAAGGTTCAGTATAGAAGAAGGTTCCTATTTTTACCCCGCTGCTCAGACACACAGCAGCTCTAAAATCACTCCCACGTTACGCGCCACAAGTACCAAAATGAGCCAGGGGTCGTGAGGTGCACCTTTCCTGTCTGGTATTATGAGTAACCAGTGTTTTCACCACTTCTCAATTTTCCTTTTTTTGTTGTTGTTTTTTCTCCGAAGCAAAAAACA
>NW_024583100.1:156418-171250 GCF_018398535.1 Haplochromis burtoni | reverse complement strand
CTGATCATTTTATTACAGATGCAAGAATTTAGACAGTTTTTAACTCTCAGTTATGCCGCAGTGATTGTGTGACTTAGGGATCTGCTGCGGAGTTTGGGTCCAGATATGGCTAATGACGTCAGACTTAAAGACCGGATTACTTGATAAAGTTTCATGACATTTTTTTCCAAGGTTAACTTTGACCTGCTACGCTAACAGTGAAACTCAAGGTCAAGTGCATAAGCCAACCTAGGTACTCATGTCCCCTCAGGCCTAGTATTTTGGTGAGAACTTTGGTGAGAAGAATATCCAGAAAAAATTGTGGGTAATATGAACTTTTTACTGATTTTCACATTGTGGACTTTTAACGTTACCTGATTTTGAACAAAATAAATCAGCTCAAGCTGGTATTGGTATCTTGAAAAATGTGGATGCAGACAAACGGACAAAGTTAATGTGGAACAAACAAGAAAACAAACAATTAACTATGAATAAAAAAATTATTTCATATGGTCCAACCTTTATTAAGCTCCTTTATTTATTCACCTCCATATTTCCAGCTATACAAAACTAAGCCCAGAGGGTCTGTTACTTTTAGAAGGCTGATGTATAAAAGTAAAGCTAGTTATAATAATGTGGATTAATACTGAGGACTTTTACCTTTTGCTGTTTCATGAAGGGTTAAAAAGGGAACGTCCACAATTTAGACTTCTTTAATGCAGAAGATTTTATTAAAGCAATTTAGCAGGATCAAAGGAAAAGCAGATTTAAATAATAATAATCACAGAATCTAATCACTTGGATCACTAACCTATTTTAAGCTAATCCTGACTTTGTTCCAGTCTTTGGGAGCAGAGAAGTTGGAGAAGAGAATGAAGATGCCTTGACTGCAACACACTCTGTGTGGATATAATACAGTGGGAAAAGAGGCACTGCAAACCCATTAGTGGAAGGAAACTGCTGCCTCGGACAAGTTAAATGCATGATATGCAAATAAAACTTCTCTGCTTTTATATGCAAAACATTTGTGCTCTAGCTTATTTGGTTGCCATTTTACCGAGATTTAAAAATGGGATCCCAGCTCACCCCCTCGGTTTTTAGGGGTTAAATGTGTTACCATATTCTTTAACAGTGTATTTCAAGTCCTCAGGCGCCGACACTGGAGTTGGACCTATCAGAAGCACTCCTCTGGTTTCTGGATTTATATCCTGTGACTGAAGAAAATGGATCACTCTTGGACACATACTATTGTCTACAATAACACAATATAATCAATAAACAATATAACAAAAACAGTAAACCACTGGTGGTAATCAGAGTTTTCTTTAGTAGTCAACATGGTTTTAATTTTTTAAAATTACAAGTTAATGCCTATTAGTTATGTTCTCAAAGCCTTTATTTGTTGGTTTCGGGGATTTATTATGCATGTTTTCATATGGACTTAGTACAGTTTCCTTTTAGCATAATAAACATGGTTTACAGTGTGATGTACTGATGTTGCTGAGTGACTGTCCTGTGGTTCAGAGCGAGGGCTCAGGCGTGAATTAACAGTCCCATTTTACTGCCAACCATAGGACAAACCGAGTGAGAAGACACTGCTGGAATGTGGACAGAATGTCTGTCAACTATCTAAGTAATGTTTGTTTTTTGTTTTGTGCATTTTATGTTCGATATAGGTATTTGTTGTGCCTGAAAATGAACAAATAAATGAAATGAAAATGAAATGCTAATGTAAGCTCAGCACAATGATCAGTAAATTTATGTTGGATAGGTAGGTAGCTAGCACCATTACCATTAGCTAGAGTGATTGTTCACTCTGGTTTTTGCTGCTGTTCCTAATGAAGAATAAAGGATTTCTGTGTCTGTGTTAATTCCCTCATTAAACAAAGTGCTAAAAAAGTCTGGAATAGACAGCCTTAGCGACTATAGACCTATAGCCCTCACGTTTGTAGTCATGACATTTTTGAGCGGATGGTGTCCCAGCAAATCAGAGACTGCCTACCAGGTTGCTTACAAAGCAAATCGGTCCATGGAGGACTGTACACAAATCCATCCAACCAACATCATCTTTAAGAATGCTGTTGACACCACCGTGGTGGGCTGATGTCCAATGGAGATGAGACAGCGTACAGGGCCGAGGTAGAGAATTTGTCCAACCAGTGCTCAGAAAACAACCTGACACTGAACATCCTTAAAACGAAAGAACCTATCATGGACTGGAGGAGACACAGAGAGGTCCACTCCCCTCAAATGGAGAATGGGTGTAATCTGTCTCCACCTTCAGGTTACTGGGCACCCAGATCTCTGCTTATCTCACCTGGACCCACAACACCAACACCCTGATAAAGAAGGACCAGCATATTTTTCCTGTAACTGTAAATATAAAACAAGTGTATACAAAAGTTTACACGTGAAAAATACAAGTTCAAATTATTTCTACACATTCTCACTTTTTATTCTGCAAGCTCTCACATCACATCAAAAATATTTACCTTCATAAAGAGTAATTAAAACAATCAGTGCTGTGAGAATGTCAATGTAGGTCATCATGGTTTGTGGAACTGTGCCTCTGGAATTACTGAGTACCAGAAAAAGTTTTTCATTCTTGAGACTTGAGCTTTTGTTTTTCTTTTGTTTTTATTCTGTCATTCAACTTTGGAACTTGTTTGGATAAACCAGCATGAATGGATTAATAATTTGTTTTTAATTTATAATGTAGTAATGTTGTAGTGGTGGATGTTTATACTAAACATGGCCAACATTTTAAGCAGGCTGCTCCAAAATTTGGGAAGGAGAAAAAACTTATTTTCAATTAATATTTATGCACATCTACTCAGATAAAACTGTAATACAAACTGTGGATGTAAGAGACAATTTGATAATATTAATAGCTAAAATAACAGCGCACACTTTACACTAGTATTTATAAACCCCCCATCCCCCCACCACACACACACACAAAACACGTAACAAACACACCAAATGCAGATACCCCACAAACTCAATAAGCACATATATTTCACTGTTTCACTACTGTTTCTCTGCTTGCTCAATCTATCGTGTAGCAGCATACACTACATTCGTATCCTGCTCTCTCGGTGGTACAGGCCTTCTGTAGTTTGCTTTTCGATGGAAACTCAGAGCTGCATAATTCATGGCATCAGAGGTCACATTCTGTTAAAGAAAATGATTAAAGTCACTAATAATAACAAAGCATTACATGTTAACGTGTTAACATTTACCAGAACGGGACAAAGCCATCTAAGGTTAGAGGCAGGGTTTGAGTTAGATAAATGTCCACTGCTCGCAATTTGAATTGAATTTTCACCAGTTTTTGAGCAAATGGGAATAAAAACTGGTGACAGAAAAACTGTAATTTCAAAATAAATATACAGTATGTGACTTAATTTGAAAGGTAATATTATCCTAAGCCTGGATAACTTTATCTGTTTAAAAATCTTAATCCAAAATTATAATTTGATATGAAAATAAATTACCTCACTGTGTTGTGGATTTTTTTCATCATCTTGAGCTGAAAGAAACAATACATCCTTAAGTTCTAAGGTCAGTACCTTTGTATCTGCTATTTAAATTAAATCATATGGATACCTGGAGGAAATTTCCAGATTTTGACAACCAGAACAATGATGACCAGCAGAAGGAAAACAGTTAGCCCACTCAGGATGATACTTAACGGAGTTGTTAATTCATCAGATAATTCTAAAAAATAGAAAATAGAAAATTATACTATACTACCTATTTTAACTAAACACATATATAAAAAGACAGAAACAGTGTTATTTACCTTGAACCTTTAAATATGTTCCGGTTACAATTACTAGCTTGTCATTGAGTTTCTCTCCACAGAAATACAGCCCAGAGTCAGATGAATTGACTTGTTTGATCTTGAGAAATACCACAGACGTGTTGGATGACATGCAAATTTTTTTTCCATCACAGAAAAAATCCTTTTCAGAAGTTAACATAGACGAGATGGAACTGATGTTGGGACTGCTGGTCATTTTAAACCAAAATATGCGGGAGTGAAATCTGCTGAAATTGGAGCACTTCACTGTGACTTCTTCACCAGGCTGAACCTCCACAGTGTAAAACTGTGCGACTGAGGATGAGATCCAACCTAAAACAAACAAGGCATCCTAAATTTGAAATTCAACAGGAACCAAACATCGAATTACACCATCCATGAAGTGTCTACACGATTTTTTTTGGCTTGATTATCGTACAGAATGAATGGTTGAAACTTTACTGAGAAAAAAGTCAAAAATGTACTTACTAAAGATGCAGGGCAAAAGTAGCATCAAGGTAAAGTTCATCATTGTGCATACCACCACTACAATGTCTGTAAGTGAACTGTGCTCCAGTAAAAGTTGTCTCTATGTAAAGAGGCGGGCTGTTCTTTCATATGGGCGGCTGCTCAGTGGAAATGCTTTTTTAGCAAATGGTGAAAACTGATAACTGAAAACAAAAAGCAGAATATCATTATCATTATTGTATGACAGATTTTATATAATTTAGATAGTTTTTTTTGCTGAAGCTTACATGTCTACAAAAGATATTTCACTCTACATATTTTTTATACATTTTGTCTTCACCTGATATAAACACTGTTTAGTGAGGTTCTGTCGTGATTTTGTAACTACTAACATGGCATGAAGTAAAATACTGATCTCATAATTGTACTATATTATATATGCTTGATCGGGTTGCAATTTATCTTTAGCACCAGACAGCCTGAGAGTCTGTATTTTCCTTAGTAATTTAGAACAGCTACTTGTGCAGTGTGAATGAACACTGGTATGAATGCGCGTGCCATTCAAGTTGATGACATGTTCACGAAAACCAGCAGAAATCTAACCTGGTCAATGATAACTACGAGAATAATGTCCACAAGGCTTAGTAGATTCAAATGTGTGTTAGCATGGAAACTTCAGCTGATGTGGTGGCGTCGTAGCTTGAAATGTGCAGCCTTTTAAGGAATACATGCTTTTGGCTGTTTGTCACCTTGCTGCACAATGTGAGTTAGTGATAGTAAGACAGTAAAGTGTAACCAAAAGCATAAGCTTGATTTAAAACAAGGATTTGACTGGATATGTGTCCGTCTAGCACACAGAAGCAAAAAAGCCACAAAAAAGACCCTTTTAACAGTGGAGCTCCGTACACAATACAGGCTCCACTGTCTGGTCAACTTGTACTGACAGCACACCCACAATACTTAATATAAACAAATGTAGACCTTCCTGTTTTTGCATTAATAGAACCACTTTCCAGTTATGAAACCGTTGATCATCGTAAACGTCTGCAAAGCAGTCACGAAAATTAACTCAGGATGACGTGACCAACAAAAAACATACAATAAGCAACAGCTTTGTAAGTCATCTGCTGACATCCTGTGGATGGGCACAAGGTGACCTTTGTGACTGATGCCTTAATGCACCAACTTTGGCAATATCTGACACTTAAAGATAACAATTCTCATTTCAGTAATTACTAAGTCAACATCAGAAGGATGGCAGAGGAGCAAGTAAAAAAAGTTTTAAGAATTTTTTTATTATTATTATTTTGTTTAAACAGGTCATTTCAGATTAAAACAGATTTTTTCAAATAGTACTATTTGTATGTGTCTAAAATTCCTGTCCTTATATTGAAGTATGTCAAAATCATTCAGAATTCGGTCATGTGTTTCTTGTCTGCGTCACGCCTTCGTCTCTCCATGTTTCCTGTTTTATTTTGAAAGTCTTCCATGTTCAGTGTGTTTAGTTTTACTTCCCGTGTGGCATCATCATGTTCATTCGTATCAGCTGTTTCCCCATGTGTTTCCACTTCCCCTTTGATCACCTGCTGTGTGTATTTAGCCTCTGAGTTTTCATTCATTTTTTTCGTCCGATCATCTGCTATGCTGCCATGCTCATGCCATGTTTCAAGATCTTTATGTACTCATCCCAAGTCTTCACATTTCATGTTTTTCTGTGCCAGGTTTCCATGTTCACGTTCCAGGTTGTTTTTATGTTTTGCCTTAGTTCTCCCAGTTTATGTTATTGCTTAGTTTCACTTTTGCCCTTTTGTTTTGTACTGTTAACCAGCCTTAAATAAACGGCGCGCCTTCTGATAAGATTTAGATGTGTTTTGTTTTTCGCGTGTCAGCACTTGGGTCCTCCTTCTCACACCACACAGCCGGCTTCCGCCAACTGTGACAAAAGCTGGTTTATCCATTGGACTGCTGCTGAAATGTCGCAACATTCTGGTTTAAGTAGATAACTATTCAAATTTATGTTCTCTGCTGAGCATAAAAAGTGAAACAATTGTTTGCCTTGAAATATACTGCATCATCATGATTACAGCCTCTTCAAGTAACAACAGTTATGTAATGTGCATTTCACTCACTGCTGCTGACTTCCATAAAACTTCCCATAAAATGTCATCAGATGCATCCTTTAAGTCTGCATCAGATATATGGAAAAACAAATTGACCCACGTAGAATGAAGATGGATGTTTCTTTCAACGTTCATCAAGTTATCCATGACTACTTTGTAATGTTCATGGTGTATATTAGGACTGGGCCACCAAAATTCATATCTCGATATTTTTTAGCTGGATGGCGACATAAGATATAGATCTCGATATTTTTTTAATCCCATAAAGTAAGAACAAAAAGAGAGTTCTTGGTCAAAGGTACTTGTCCCAGATGTCACACAGGCACTTTTATTAACATACAACTGTAGATGTACATGAAAAAATAGTCAAAAATAAATTGTCAGCATTTATTAAATAATAATGCTCATTTTTTTCTTTTCATGCATAACAAAAAGCTAAAAATTGTAAACTAAATGTAAAATGTAAACTAAAAAGATGCAGATAAAAAAATGACAAAGGCAACTTGCTCTTTAAAAAGTGCTTACACTGAAGTAAAGTTTTCTAAAGTGCTTCTTTGTGTGTATTCCTGAACAATCACCTGGTACTTTGTGCAAAAAAACACAAAACCTGTAAACAGATTGAATGAAATTAACAAAATTCCATTCTTTGGTCAGTGGGTCTTTGTGCAAATCTTCAATAACAATAAAAATATAGAAAGAACACAAACAATTGGCAAGGCCAACTACTGCACAGCTTACAGATTTTGTGCCAGGAAACCTAATCTGTCAACAGTATCAGGCTTCAAGGATGCCCTGTGGCAGGTTACAATGTTTCCACAGCAACTAAAAATCCTTTCAGAAGGGGAGCTAGTTGCTGGCACACAAAGGTCTTTCTTGGCCAGGAGGCTCAGTGCTGGATAGGCAACTTCATGTTCCTGCCACCATTTGAGAGGGTCAGCACCACTCTCTACACAAACTGACAACAGGTAGCTAGAAAATCCGTTTTCGATTGCCCCCCTCTGTGGGAGGCAAGCTTCTTCTCTCCTGGAAGAAGCTTGCCAGTGATCTTTTGTTTTTTTAGCTGTGTGTCCTACTGCTGCTTCTTCACGGTCAGCAGACTCAGGCATGGCTGGATCAGGCAGCTCAGACAAACACGTACCCTGATAGCTGAGCAGACACTCTGCCTCCAAGATGAGTTTATGTTTTAGTGCATTAATTTTCTCACTTGGGATGTATTTTGCCCTGAACCAAGGATCCACAAAAGAAGCAATGTCCAACAGGTCACTTGTAGATGGATCTGCATATTTAATGTTGAGGTAATCCACAATGCAACTCTGCCATTGCCGGTCCCAAGCCCGGATGAGAAAGGAGGAGGATTGGGCGTGGGGCTAGCAACCCCACCCTGTAAAAACTCCAACTACTACGGAAACAGTAAGTGAATCTCAGTATCGACTGAATCAGGACGAAGATGATCGGCAACCCTTAATGACGGCAGTGGAGAAAAGCCCTCGGGTCGTCCACTGCCCGATGCGTCGACCAATTTTCGACCCAAAAGAAACTACTCGTTATGGAATATGGAATGTACGGACTCTGTACCAAACAGGTAAATTGGCCCAGCTTCTATATGAATTTGACTCGTACCGTATGGACATCTTGGGCATCTCAGAAATGCGATGGGCAGGAAGCGGGAAGATGGTTATTGATGGAAAGATGGTGCTCTACTCTGGCCATGCCCAAGATCATGCACGTGGCGTGGGCTTCATCCTCTCGCGACGTGCAACAACATCATTGCTGGCCTGGAAGCCCATTTCAGACCGTCTAATCTTGGCTCGTTTCCAAGCTAGGCATGTGAAAGTCACAATTCTTTAAGTATATGCTCCAACGGAAGAGGCTGACGATACTGACAAGGATGGTTTCTATGCGATGCTCCAGGATGCCATTGACAACTCCCCGCGTCATGATTTGCTGATCGTGCTGGGCGGAGATTTCAACGCGCAAATAAGCAGTAACCGGGATGGCCTGGAATCGACTATTGGCCCGTTTGGAATCGCAGCAATGACAAATGAAAACGGTGGGCGGCTGATCTCGTTCTGTGCGGCAAACCGGCTGACCATCAAGAACACCTTCTTCGGCCACAAGCGGATACACAAGGCGACGTGGAAGGCCCCCGGTGGCAGATATACAAGCGAGATCGACTACATCTGCATATCATCCCGCTGGGCATCCACCATTAGCGATGTTAGAGTGTGGCGTGGAGCCGACATTGACTCTGATCACTACCTGCTAATTGCCAAATGTAAGCTTCACCTGAAGCGCCTCAAACCACGACTGCAGCGGCCAAGTCCTTTTAACGTTCAACGCCTAAAAGATGCAAATACGGCAGCGGAATTTCAAATCGAATCGAGAAACCGCTTCCAGCTCCTTGCTGCGGAAGGAAATAACAACAAAAATCCAGATACACTCCGGGATGAGCTAAAAGAGGCTGTGGTCGGTGCAGCAGAATCGAAGATTGGTCGCCGACGGGGCAGCTTTAAGGAGCGCTGGATCTCCGACCGTTCATGGGAACTTATAGATCAACGTCGCTTGGCAAAGTCAGTTCGGGACCAGGTGGCCTTTGACCCACATGCTTCTGCAGACCAGCGTGAGAGGGCCATGGCCACCTACCAAGACCTTGCCCGACAGGTCAAACGCAGCTGCCGGCGTGACAAGCGTGAATGGATCGAAGCTAAAGGCATCGAAGCCCAAGAAGCAGCCGATCGGAACAATACCCGAACCTTATATCGCATTGTACGAGATCTAACTGGGGCTCGTGGTGGCCGCGGTGTTCCAATCCGAGACAAAAATAGACATGTCCTCCTTACTGCAGCTGAACAAGACCAACGATGGGTCAAACACTTCCGCGATACTCTGAACCAACCTGAGCCATCCCAACGGTTCGAGGCCGAAGACCTGACACCTTCCATGGATCTTCTTCCTGTCGATATCGGACAAATCAGCATCACTGAAGTCAAGACAGCGATCCGACTCCTCAAGAGTGGAAAGGCCGCAGGCCTGGACGAAATCCTCGCCGAAATGCTGAAGCATGGCGGACCCCATCTTGAAGCCGCCCTTACAAGACTCCTAAACGCCTGCTGGTCAACATCACATGTATCCGATGGTGATTTGGGTGACTGTAACGGCTGCACAGATTTCTTCAAGATCAATACTGGCGTCCGACAAGGATGCGTGCTATCCCCTTTCCTCTTCCTGTTGGTAATTGACTTCATCATGCGACGATCAGTTGACCAAGCTGGCATCGGTGTGCCCTGGCACGAAGCGCGTAATCTCACTGACTTGGACTTCGCAGATGACATCGCCCTGCTGGGCTCGACTCAGGAAGACCTCCAAAAGTTGACCGCGGCCCTGCAGAGGGAGGCGACGAAAGTTGGATTAAGAATCAGCGCCAAAAAAACCAAGGTACTCCGAGTTGGCTATGCACGTGCCCGCATTCCTGTCACGATCAACCAACAACGTGCTGAAGAGGTGGAGAATTTTATAGAGAATTTAATTTAATAGTGAAAATAAGAAAGATAACATTTTCAAAAACATCTCAGCTTGGTGTGCTTCCTCCGGGTGTGCAAATCACATGTCTCTCTGCAGAGTGGTTTGAGTTCTGCAGGGCGTCATAATGTCTCTTCCAGTTGTTCCATCATTGTCCATAGGACCAGAGTCCAAATGTATGTAGAATAAACATTCAAACATACCAGTTGGTTTTGTTGTTTGTCAACATGGGTCTCAGCTATTCCAAAGCTGCAGACCTCTCAGCACTCTAGTTTTATGGCCTCTACCAACCCCCATCACCTCACTTCAGGCCTTCGTCCTGCGAGGGGGATACTTATGACTCCTCCATTGTCCACGCTCTGCAGAAAAACCCCTCTGTGGAAAGGGTGCTGGGTTCAGTTATCTTACTGCTGTTATGATCCCAGCAGCCTTCAGAGTGTCATCGTATGCACAGTATAGTGGCACAGCATTAGGTGATGTTCATAGGAAACTGCTGTCATCACCACCATAGCTTCTGGTTCCTGTGCTTTCACAGAATCATGATGTCATCCTCGAACTCCCTCTGCGTTGTCGATGGAGCTTGGCACGCTCCCCTCATCCTTCAGGTGCCCGTCCGTTGTCCACAATCTCCTCTGTTGGCCTCTGGAAACCCCCCTTGGCACAGCTCTCATTCCAACGCAGTTTCATGGTCCTTGCTGTGGCTCCAAGTCTGATCTCATGATGGGCCCCAACCAGCTTGACCTTTGACCTCAACCACTGCCTGGGCTGTCAGCTTGCCTGGAATGGTTCTCGCTTCTTCACTGGGCCTCTGAAGATTTCTCAGGAGATTACTGCTGCACCTGTATTTCCTTGCTAGGAGGAAAAACTTCTATTTGGAGAGCATGTCAACAATCATCAAACCACATTCTTTAGTTCAGTGAATCACTTATAGAGCCATCAAAGCCTCATCTGAACATGGATGCACCACTTGCATAGGTTTAATACCCTGTAAATAAACTGTTAAATCACTGCAACAATAATAATAGAAAACATTGTTTAATGTTAATCCTTGGACCCCACCTCTTGACGCATGGACACTCCCACGCGTCAACTCATCAAACCTGGATTCCTGTCTTAAAGAAAAAGGTTAGCTAGATCATGTCCCAGGCAACATCAGGGCATCTCCTCCCCTGGAGCAGCACCACCCTGGACCTATAATCCTGCAATAAAAATGTTAGTGTGTTTGCATAACTAAATTTGCTTAACACCTGGCTCTGCCAGGAGCCTGCATACACACCATCATGGCCTGGAAAACAAATCTGGAAGTGAAATCAAACTTCACACTTATAAACAATTGTATCATAAGAAGTAATAAGCATTCAACATCAGCAAGACAAGTGTCATGTGCAGGTTTTCTCAAATCAGTAAACTACAACTATTACCATAATTTGCCTCAGACATGGATCATCCCATGTACTCAGTCAACATTAATGTAATCGGTGACTTCCCTTAAGCAAAGTCACTCCACTCATATATTACTAGGGCTTCAAAAGTGGCCAGCTAATGAGCTCCATATTAAACTATTCCATAAACACTGCATCTCTTATTTGTTTTTCTCATGTCACTTGTCCGCTTCTGCTGAATCTTCTACATGCATCTAGAAAAACAAACATTAGCAATACACATTGACCTGTGGTCAGACGCAGGTCAGACACAGGTCAACAGGTTCCAGAGGTGCCATAAAAAAGACCATAAAGTTAGCCATCCATAGCTGTGGAAAGAAGCGACACTAGTTTTCAACACAGGAAATTTCTCACATGTTATTCACATTATCAAAGTAACCTTCACATTTTCCCAAAAACACAGTGTAACAGCATCACCACTCATAACCTGTAAACACAGTTTTCTTCACACATAAACCCAGAAATCCTGTAGTAGGAAAAAACATCAACCAGTTGTCCTGGTATAAATCGCATCATCAATTCACATGAAGAACTGTAATGCTGTAGAAAAGAAATGCAAATGTTAGCGCTGCGCAGATGTATACACACTTTCTCACAGTTTCCTCTGTGAGCAACACAAGGTAGTGAATAACACCCCTGGTAGATGCACCGACACAGAAAGTGGCATTTAAAAGGTTAAATCATCACGCAACCTCGAAAGTGGCTGTCATCTTCTGCTCCTGTAAAAGGAAACACACATAGATTCATCTGCACCTTTGTCAAGTGGGGGTTAACTTCACACAGTCGTGTTACATCAGTAAAGTCTTGTCAGCTTTTGTCAGCTTTTTCTCTTTCACTCATCCACTCATTCATACATTCATTCTTTCTTTCTTTGCTGATAGTGGAATCGATTGTCACATTTAGTTTCCACTCTCAGCAAAATGACGTCATTTCAAAAAGAAAAAGAAGAACTTTAGCTCGGATTACATCGCTGAATCCTTTTTGGACAGGAACTTACTTTCTAATTGTCCCAGATAAGTGGCTTTCTCCTGAGCCCATTTTAATGTGGAGAAACTCACTTGTAACAATTTCCTCGACGACGTGTCGTACAGCGCTTTCTGTTCTAATCGTGCAGATCTGCTCAAACAGAGATTATCGAACAAAACTTTCAGTGCACTGTGAAAGTATCAAAATAAAAAGGCCTTGTTAAGTCATGACACAAGCTCCTCATCTCAGGAGGGTAAATCATACCATTAGCATGGTTTATCATACCATCATACTAATTGGCAGGCTCAACTTCACAACAAAAGAAAAATCATCAGCTAGATTAACTCCAAACCAACCATCAGCTGCACAACACACAACATAAGCCTAATGTCCTATTAGCTATGAGTTTAATCCCCAGGTCTGTGCTCTTCACTCATTTAGGCCACACACCCATTTTATTCAGTTTTCCTTTTTCCCTTCATCATAAAACATGTGACATGTTGTCATGCACTTCACAAAAGAAGTTTGTTCTGACGTATTCAGAGTTGTGTATCTAGGTACAGGATTCACTCGCACATCAAAACAGGAAACTCAGTGTTTTAGAGTCTCCACTCAACACACAACAAACTCCAACACATCTCATTCACTCGTGCTAGAATTCAGTCACCTTTCATTAATCTAAGAACGATCAACTAATTTGCATATCAGCTATTAACCCACTAAGATGACAGGACAACAGAAATGCATGTTCAAAATGTTATCACAAAAATAGAATTTCCCTCATACAGTAAATTACTTGTGCTGCATCAATCAAGCAGGAAGCTTCTCCCAATTTACTATATTAACAACTAAATTTATTGTCTGATCACTGGTTGGTCAAACCAGAATCTTTTTTCCCACAAAAGTTAAACTGTTGTCCTGCAACCTAGAGAGTCAATTTTTTGCATTGGATAAATTCAGTATTTGATAACAAGTGTCTGCTAAATTGACACTATTTTAACACTGATGAAAGATAACAAGCTAATTTTCATTGCATGTGTGTTTGTGTTATTAGGCAGGTTTAATGCATGTCTGTGGAGCTGCATATCCAGCAGAGCATGTTCTTAAAGCTGCCTTTCCTACACACTTCTCTACTATTATTTGATCATTTCTTAACTAATGTGCTATGAGTCCACTGGTCTTTGCATCACACTAAGTGACTTGGACAAGATGATAAACAGACTCACATGCTTAAGATGTTGTCTAATCTTCATAAGCTCTCTTGTGTTTGTGTTAGTAGGGTTAATGCATGTTCTGCTTGTGTGTGTGATTTTGTATATGTTTCTTTTTTGCAGTGTTTCAGACTCCTTCACAATTTTCCAACTTAAGCAGTCAGTTTTCTTTTCCCCAGGTTTGCTAACCCAAATTTTGATTTCCCACATTAAATACAAAATTCCTACACTGCAAAAACTCAAAATCTTACCAAGTATATTTGTCTTATTTCTAGTCAAAATTATCTCATTACACTTAAAATAAGACACAATCAGCTACAGGGCAACATTTCAGTAAGCTAAAGGAACTTGTTTCAAGACAGTGAATCTTGAAACTAGAGAAAAACTAGAGATTTTTCACTTGTTCCACTGGCAGATTTTTTCACTTATTGTAAGCTAAAATATCTTGTATTAAGTGAAAAAATCTGCCAGTGGAACAAGTGAAAAATCTCTAGTTTTTCTCTAGTTTCAAGATTCACTGTCTTGAAACAAGTTCCTTTAGCTTACTGAAATGTTGCCCTGTAGCTGATTGTGTCTTATTTTAAGTGTAATGAGATAATTTTGACTAGAAATAAGACAAATATACTTGGTAAGATTTTGAGTTTTTGCAGTGTATGTGTTCTCACCACTCCTCTCTGTTGTCTGTTGTCCTCTCACTCTGTTGTCCTCTCCCACTTCAACAGTCCAATAGCCGGCAGTTCTCCTTCAGCTTTGTCCTGTGTTCCACTGTCTCTTCTTGCCATTTTACTCCAAAGGTGGCAAATGTCAAACTCCAACAGTCTCCTCAGTTCTCCTCAAAAGTTTTCTTCACATGCATAGTGAAGTTGCAGCTTCACAGTGCCATTCATCCGATCAGGCAGGATGATGGGTTTGCTCTTCTTCTCTGATGCTGTTTGTCCACACTGCTGCTGCTTGCTGGGACTCTTTGTTCAGGACTTTGCTGCTGTCTCTTTATCTGCCATGTTATTGCTCTTTGGAGCTGCATTCCTTGTCTTCAGGGAGGAGTGAGAGCTTGCTTGTGAGTTTGAGAGACACATGGTGCTGTAAATAAGTTAGCCAGAAACTTGGCCTGAATGTTTCCAATGATGTTAAACTATGACTTTCTTCCGACCGCTGCATGTGGAAAATTGATTCAGGTCTGCTTTTCACCTGAAAGTGACAAACTAAGACATTTTCATTATTATCATCACTGCTTAATCAACACACATCTCTCTCTCTCTGTTTTTGTGAACAGTCCTTTCTTAAAAGCAGAAAATGAAGATTGTAGTTGTCTTGGCTCCTTT
>NW_024583100.1:140336-144334 GCF_018398535.1 Haplochromis burtoni | reverse complement strand
ATATATATATATATAGTTAAAGGGAAATTTTGTTGTCAGATATTAATTGAAAGGTTGATAACTAATAATGAATGACAGTTGATCCATGCTGTATTTTCCATATAATGCAACATTTAGCCAGTGCTTTACAAAGAACATTGGTGACAGGAGAGTAAAGCCACACATTCTCTCTCTACTGTAAGAGGAATGAAGCTTCCATGTGTTTGATCAAACAGGAACAAGCAGCTACATCTGCATGTTGGCGTAAAAAGAGGAAAAGGCAGTGGCAAAATATTTCAGAAGCACAAATTCTAACACGTACACACCAGGGGATGAGAAGCAGACAGCTAATAACCCATCAAAAGAATTACAGTCACTGCCAAAGCCTATGAGTTCAAGCAGAGACAGCAAACACAAGAAGGCCACTGTATGTGATCCAGGCTGTATGCTCTGGGCCGAGTCTCACTGACACCTCACAACATGACCTCCATTTTACAGACAAATCAATCTATGAGCGATGGGCTAATTGCTAGGAAACTCACAGCATGACCTATTAGGTTCTCGATTCCACCCGCACACACCCACAGTGACATGACAAACTAGGGAATAAAGTGCAAGAGCCTGTATTTTGCAAGATAATAAAATACAGAGTTAGAGAATAGAATTTACTCTCAGTATCTTTAATTGGGGGTGTAACTGTATCGTGCACAGATTCAGAATTTCAGTCTTTGCCAGTTTAACATCAAACCCTAATTGAAGACTTCAGACAGGGCAGTTTTAAGTTTTCAGATCAGGGATCCAAGTCTCATTATCTGAAACTGCACCAAGTTTTTTATATGCAGTCTTAGTTAAAGACAGAGTCTGTGTCCAAATGACCTTGTTTGAACCAACTCCAACTGACATTTGTTTTTCAAAAGCATGTCAAAACTTTAATGGTCTGGTGAGCCAGGGACTTTTCCTCCACTGACATTTAATGAATTGTATCATCTAATTTCAGATATTCCAATTTAGATTATCACCGTTAACAGGAAAACCAATTCACTACATTTAGACCTATTCAAAACATTTTCAGTAAACAAACTATTAATGAGTTTTAATGCATTACAAACAGGACATATGCTTACTGTAGACTCATATCAGCTAAAAGTACATCTGAAACTTTAACAGTTAACCTCATATTCCATTCTGTTTCAAATTGTCTTCAGGCACTGCACAATAAAGTCACAGATATCAGCTCATACCCAGAGTGGTTGTGTTGTGTGGCGAACAGCAGTTTCTAACCCTCACCAAAAAAAAATTCCAACACATTTTACAGACTAAAACAGACAGAACAGCAGCATACCCCCACACCGAGCAAGCTCACTTCTCATTTCCTCTACTGTTATCATTCTCCCTTTACACACATCCTCACTTGCACTGCATATAACAAAGAACAAGCCAACCCCTCCACACGCAACGAGACAGTTTCCAAACACTTGCTGAGAAGCTATCAAACACTTGCCTGATCAAGGACAGCTCTGTGCAAAGCAGGCCTTCCAGCTGAGGTCTGACAATGAGAATCCACTTGCTGAACAAAACAAGAATATGTGGATAGGAATCAATAAAGCCTTCCCTTCTTCACTCTGACCTTCGCTGTTTGCATTTTGCCACAAGAAATGCTACGCACTCTGTCCACACTGATACTCTAGCACCAGGGATCTATGTTTGCATTCATGTTTTTTTGAGTACTGTCTTAAAGACATACTGCATAACACTGGTATCAGCTGCACTATTAGAGAGAATATGATTTCAAAAAATAATGCAACTACACGACTTCCAGAGATGTCCCCACTTGCTAACAAGGTGAGATTGCACTCCATGAAGCCAGAACACGATTGGAGAAGCTGTTACAAAAAGTTCTAACAGGATTAAACCTGTTTTAACACGCAAATATCTCAGTTGGAAAACAAGTCAGAAGTGTGTGAATGTGAAATATGTGTAAAATTGTATGAAAGCCAGATTTATATTACCTGCATAATGGAAATATGACTTATGTAAAATTATGTATAATTTTATCGTAAGTGTAAAATCTTAAAGTAAAAAATCCAAGGTGAATGTCTTTGCCGCAGTAGTAGCAAGCTTATCCTCCATTAAGAAATCAGGCTTGTAGACTTTTATAATGGCAAAACAGAAAACATTTTCCCACAGTCTGCACTGCTACCAGCAACTGCAAGACAGTTAGATTCGAGGTGAATTCAAAAGCAAACTGCTGGCTCCCATTTAAGGTGGCAAAGTGCAAAATGGCAGCTTTTTAACATTGATTTTGCATTCTGGGGTAACAGAAGGAAAATGTGTACTCTGAGAAAACCCCAAAGCACTTCCCATCTGCAGGGGCAAATTACTGATGCCTGTTGATCCAGACACGTTTTTTCAGCTACACAGAGACATGGTGAAAATGTGTTCAAGGACTTGAGGATCGTTGATCACGTGACAAATTCATAACATTTTAGCAATTCACCTTTTTCGCCTTCCCTTTTGAAAAATATTTTGACCTTTGTTTTGGTTGGTGCAATGGGTCATCTACTAAACAAAAAGGTTTGTAGATCAGTCGCTGGCTGCTTCAGTCAAGGTGTTGCTGTAATTCTTAGGCAAGCTAGTGAATGCTGATTTGCTTCTGATACATCCATGCTTTATGTGATTCACAATTATTAGAAAAAGCTAGCTTTTTTTTTTTTTTTGCTTATGCACTGACAATGCTCTCTAGACAAAATTATAGTATTTTTGTTTGTTATTTGCCCCACACACATAACTTGCATGCACTCATGTTTGTGGCCAACAGACTATTTACCACTGTATTTTCAATGCATGATTTTGATGCATCTTTGTACAGAAGGCAAGAGCGCTATGCAGCTGTCACCTTCTGTCAGTGCTGTTTCTCTGGAATCAGCTCTGTGGGTTAGTGCTTAAAGGACAGCAAATGTGAGTAAACCAAATGACATTAAGGGAGGATATGAAACAGTCAGCACGCTGATGACTGAAGATTGACCTTTTAAATGTGATGCAATGCAGTGTCAGAGTCAAGCACAGCATGAATCGCCTAAATTAATATTACAGACGTTGCAGCAGCGTGATATTCCAATCAAGTATTTATGAGATTGGTTCTGACTACAGTTCTTTTGCACTCGAGATTTGCAAAAGGTCTGAGTTTCTAAAAATATTAAAAATAGTAGAAAAACAGTGATCAATAGAAGTTTAAGTTAACAGTGTAGCGAACCATATTAGGTCAAAAACTATTAATTACATAGATTATAAAAAATGCAATTTAACTATTTTAATTACTTCAACAAAAAGATTTGAATTTAATGTTTCTATTCTTTCTATTAAAATTTTCTAACTGGGTAGTAAGTAAAAGCTAGGACCAGGTGTTTATACTGGAATATGTTGACAGTCACACTAATTTACATACTAAAGCATTAAAGTGAATATTCTCATATATTATACTATCAAATTCATATTATAGTCACCATATTCTTTTTTCAATCAAGTGTTTATTGAAGTTATGCAAAAAATAAAATGAAATGTACAATATTTGATGGCTTCCTTTGTTCTTAGACTCATATATACAGTAGTCTGGATGACCGCCATCACATCAAGTTCTTTTTCTACACATGAGTATGCAAAAAAAAAAAAAAAATGAAGAAAAAGAAAACAACGCACACAAAACAAAGAATCATGCGTACAAACAGGTATAGTAAGTAACTATATACATCCAGAGAGGGGGCAACTGAAAAGCCAACACTTTCAGTAGCAGATGGTGATATAGCCTTAGTACATGTTATTATCAAAAACAAAATAAGCAAACAAAGATTTACCCAACCATTCCTTCAATGATGAATATCAGCGATATCTGGCCTTATAGGACTCATATAGCGGAGCCATTTTCCGCAGTATTTTACAAATTTCTCATACTCAAAATTCACTAAAAAAGTAATCTTTTCCATCTTGTAAATTTCAAAAGTTACATCAATCCAGCTGTTTAA